>NC_039287.1:10992161-11292161 GCF_003368295.1 Carassius auratus | reverse complement strand
TTTTTTTAAAGAAATTAATAATTTTAATGAGCAGTGGTCCATTAAATTGACCCAAAGTGATGATAAAGATTCTTACTTTGTTAGACAAATATATTCCATTGAACTATTCATCAAATAATCCTGCAAATTATAGTATGATTTCCACAAAATATGAAGCATTTAATTAACTTTTTATTGTTTTCATTTCAGCTTATTTGAATGATGTCTGAAGGTTGTCACTCTTTTTAATCAAATAAATGCATCCTTGTTTTAAAAAGAAAGATATATATATATATATATATATATATATATATATATATATATATATATATATATATATATATATATATATATATATATATATATATATATAAATAAAAATCCTACCCACAAACTTTTGAACTGTAGTGTAATGTTGAATAATAATACCAAATTGTGTCCCAAATATTGGCCTTTTTTTGTACATGCATTGAAATAAAATCTATTTGATTTATTAGATATAATTCTTAATTTAAGAAGTATTTTCCATTTGTTTTTAAAGTAAACCTTTCCATTATATTTATTTTTGTGCCAACTTAAGATTTTCGTTTAAATATTTGACGGCTAGATTTACTATTAATTGCAGCTGCACTGTCAATCCAAATGTTATTTCTCAAGGTAATTCATTCAGTGCGATTGCTTCTCTCTAAGTGTTTTTTCCAGTGCCAGAACCAGCACTAGTAGGAAAGCCAATATAAATAAAAAACAGGAACTACACGCTTGGGGGTTTGTCCGGTCGACCACACCGAGGAAGCCCCTTTTTGTTCTTATAAGCACTTTGTGAAGGAAACATTAATTAGACCTCCTTCTTCCTCAGTCTCCATTGCAGGGTGGAAAATGGTGCTTTCTTTGCACTGCACTGTTCAGTCTTTACCTCTGACCCGCTTATGCTTGACCTGACCTTAAACAAAAGTTGTATTAATCTGTTTCTGTGTAACCCAGGGTGGATTGACCTACGTGTGACAAAAACATATTTGCATTGCATATTGTATCAGATTATCTCAAGGACGACTAACCCCGGGTTCATCTCGCCCTCCCCTCAGGTATAAGTTGCTGCGGTACTCTAAAGAACGCCAGCATCTGGACGGCTTGAACAATCTGCAGTACTCTCCGGAGATCTCTCTGAGCAGCCTGTATAAGAACATCACGGTCAATCTGGATCCTGAGCTGGCCCCCATAGCAGAATACTGACAGGCTGTGACCCCCACCCCCTACCCCTGAGTCAAAAAATGTGATGTATTGATGCCGAATGCCCTTAAAACAGAATCGAGAAGGGCAAAGGCCTGTCTAATGCACAGCTAGTTGCGTGTGTGTGTACGTATGTACTGGATCATATCTGTGAAAGTGTATTAGCGTGACTGCGCGCGTTTAATTGCATGTTCCTATGTCCATGCTGGCTTTAACGAATCCGATCACAGCACATTTCAAAAAAAGGTGGGGAGTGCCAGCGTCAACAAATCAGATGTTTACTGCGAAGCCTTAACTGAATTTTGTAGGCTATCAAACACTTTAGATCCAGTCATCTGTGCTTACATTGTAGAAAGCTTGGTTTTACATTGCAGCAGCACTCTTGATGCCAAGAGACGTTTTGTCTAGTTCTGTTAGTCATTTTTTCTTTTTTTTTTCATTTTTTCATCATTTTTTTTATACATATCTGTTGTTGTTTTTTAAAACGGACAACTGTTTAGAAGACGTCAATGCAGTTTAAATGGATGTATTTTAAATAGTTTTGTTCCTGTATTACGATGTACATTTCACCTTGGTGGAGTGTTATGGGTTGTGTTTTCTCAAATCCCATGGCTATAGGGAAGGCTGTGACAAGTTGCATGCATGACCCGGACTCACCCATGTAAAAATATGGCATTTTTAACTATGCTTTAGCTTTGTCCACCAAAAGACGCCTGTTATTCCAGTGGAAACACTCTTTTTTGGCAGCTATTTGTTTTGCGATTTATGTTAAAAACATTGGGATTGGGAAACATGACCGATGGGCAAAAAATATCAGTGATGACTATAGATTGCAGTAAAATGAATCGAATATGACATACAGATATCATTACATGCTGCATGCCTTCATTTATTTTTTGTTACGCGAATATATTGTTTCTTAAACTTTTACTTTTAGTCCTATTGAATGTGTTTTTTTGTTGTTGTTGTTGTTTTTTTTTAGTTAATAGCATAATCATTCTCATGTCTCGCTCTTGAAGTGCACTCCATGGTGGTGAAAGCGTATGTGATTGAAACGATAGCGAGGTGTTTACGAGAATTCGTTCGCAGGAAGACCTTGTGGTCAGTCGGGTTAGCAGCTGCTAAAGTCAAAACGCCCTTCGCAGGGTTTGGTGTGTGTCTCAACCTGTGTGTTTTTGTCTGTTTGTGTGTGTGTGGTGAAGGACGGGGTGACGTTGCGCTCCGATAAGGCCAAGATGAGAGAGCGATGTTGCTCTTGAATGGCATCCGGAGTACACTTGGGCCATGACGACTTTATGCTGTTAAAGTTTCGAGCATTACAAGCTGTTGGAAACCTTTTTGTTGGTTCATGTTTGCCTTTTGTCTGTAATTTAAATTTTTGGGAGTCGTCGACATAACATGATGCATTAAATTTTTGTGTATAATTTAACTTATATACATGTCCTAAAACTGCTGTTTCATATCCTCTCATGCGGTCTCTCTCTGTGTGTATGTCCATTCAGAGAATTACTCATTGAGGGCGATATTGTGTCTGCACTTGAAGTTGAAACACACTCACAGTTCACGGAAATGCTTCACTGCGCCTGTTTCAAGTGTTTTTGTAGGCTCTTTCCATCTGCGTGTCTCTGAGGTGCGGCTTCTCTTTGGTCGTCCGATAGCTTTGTCTTTTTCTCTGAGTGGATGACGTCTTAACACTAGTAGGGTCTCCTTCCATTGATGGTGTCCCTGACGTGATCTCCAGTGCCCAGTCTGTTGTTTACAGTCTCAGTCTTACAGTTGGATCTGAAAAGAACTGTTTACTGTGGTTACGGGGTAAAAAAAAAAAAACCATTTGACCAATTCAGACTAGAAATCAATGAATGCTTTCATATAATACACTGAATATGATATGGAGGCTACTCCTGCCAAAGTATGCCTTTCCTCTTCCTCGTCCCTTTCGCTCTTCTCATCTTTCAGCATCGTATATTGAAATGTAGCTTTAGGACATCTGCTCAATCTAAACTTTTCGATCCAGTCGCACACTGTGTGTTCAAGTGAGTTTGTATATATGTGGTGTCACATTCACGTGCAGTCCAGTGTGAGAGGATTGCTGTAGAATGACGTGAAACACAACAACAAAAAAAAACCCTCATCTCCCATTTCCACCGCACAGGGCCAACAAATTAACGTAAGCAAAGTTGGCGGCAAGCAGTTGGTTTCTGCCCTGTGTTTGTGTTGAAGCAGCCGGAGAGATATAAACGCTTGATAGGTGTCGTTTAATTTAAAAAGAGAGGCATTTTAGACCAGGTGTAGGCTTTTGAAGAGAGAAGTGTGACTTGTGAGCACTAGTTTCCAAAATGCTCAAATAAATGAGTGTCATTCCGCCTCCACAGTGCACTGTTTTCTGCTTCTGCAGGCACTTTAATGGAGTACCGATTAGTCTTATGCTGCAATCAGATAGGCCTGTTACGAATTAATCACTAGCTTTTGCAGGACAACAAGTTTTATTTGTAAAAAAAAAAAAAAGAAAAAAAAAAGATTGGGACTGAAAGTTATACATTGTTCTTAAAGTAAGGTGGTTTGCAATATGAAAACTGAATGTTACATTTTTTTTTCCTTTCCCTTTTTTTTTGTGATGTGTAATGTTCCTGAAATGAAGAGTGTGTGCTGTTGTTGTTGTTTTTTTTTTAATGTGAAACATATCGGTGAGACTGCTCTGGTGTGTCTGGATCTTGTGGTTAGTCAGTCGTAGCTTTTAAGGAAGCTTTGTTCAGTTCTGTCTGCTAATTTAGATTCCTTCTGATCTCATTTTTCACCCCTCTCATAGCTGCCTCATCCTGCCCAGCTCTGAAAATATCAGAAGAAATAATAGATAGATAATTTTAAGAGATGATTTATTTACCATTACAGATCTGTAATGTGTAGAGTGTTACATTGTTGCAGTATTATTCATATTTGTGCCTTGATTTTTTTATTTTTTTCCTCTTCACTTTGGCATTGTTTGTTGAGATGTGCAGTGGGGTGCGTGTGGATGGTGTTTAAAAATTAAAATGGGTGCGCATTTACGGTTTCTTTTACTCAGTCTTTTATTTCAAACTGGAGCTGTGACTTCAAAACTGAAATGTCTGCTGGTTGTTGAATGGGAACTGAAAAACATGAGGATCTTCTGTGTTTGAGGGTCCACTTTAACTGTAACACCAGTATGAGAAGCAGAATGTCTTGAGATGCCAGCTGCTTTGACTGACATGTTAAATCCTGGTTCCAGATTTTTTGTTTTTGTTGTTGAACCAGTCTATTCACTGCGTCTCGCTCTGTAATGATCATTAAAAGACTTTATAGTTGAAAACCTATTCAGAGTCTGATCTCTTTAATTGGTCTGAGGGACAGCAGGTATAACAAAGGTCCAAAATTAAGTAAAAACTGGCTTTGGTGAATAACTTTAGCATAACGCATGGTTTAAGTCGAAAGTGAATAACTGTCAGATTCTTGATGATGCGATTTAGTGTGTGATTCAGATATCCTACATATACCATACAAATGAATGAATTAAAGCCTTTATTTATAATGCATTATAAAGGCATTCATCATTTTGGATGTACATGCAAAATGCATTATAATATGTAAAGATTTGTTTATCATGTTTAATGCATTATACTTTTTAAAAGGTGTAACAATAAATAGATATTTGTGTTTGTATTGTAATGTACATAATGTATTCTAACTGGTCACCATCAAGGCATTATTAATGCATAAAAACTTGCATAAAAAATGCATAATATTTTAAAGTGTTACCAATGATTTTAGAACAGAATTTCAGAATACAAGAAAACTATATGTGTGTGTATATATATATATATATATATATATATATATATATATATATATATATATATATATAATATATATATATATATAAATATGAAATAAAAAGAGTTATAATTCACAATGAGTGCTTTTAATGTATTTTGAACACATACATGCAGCTTTGGTGAGCATAAGAGACTTTTCATTCAAAAACATTTAAAAATCATAATGTTGTAAAGCACTTTTTACAGGATACTGACTTCGTGATTTTTAGCAATGAATCTGGCATTGGCAGGTGTGGCAAATTCTTAATCTTGGACCTTGGATGAAAAGTCATTTCTCAGTGTAGATTGTGGATGTAGATCTGTTGCGTGCGGTCACTCGTGTGCCTTGACCACCACAGCTGTTGTGGTGTAAGAGAAGGGGCTCAGAAGAAGAGCCAGAGTGTAATGACGATGCCCCTCGGCATGAGCCTCAAACACCACCTGCAAAAACAGCAAAAGAACCACTGAGAAATACAGACCATATCTGGGAGACCATATCTGTGTGTCTGTCAGTGCATGTGTGCTCAGTATGTGTTGTCCTTGAATGCTCTGTGCTCTTATCTAAAACTGTCCATTACTGTGTGTCTATAGAAAACAAGATATGGGTTCTTAAATATTTACCTCCCCACAGTTAATATAGCTCTTGGTTCACATCCAAGACAATCATTTAGGGTTTTAATATACACATATTTGCTATACATATGTATAGTATGTAGTTGTTATAAACAATCAAAGTAGTCTCAGGTCAGGAGACTATGTGCAGTCCTGTGGTTTTGGAGCCTTGATACAACAATAACCCATGGCTTGGCAACCATGAAATGTTCATGAATATATGAGTGCTGTCAAAGCGCTACTTACATCAGCCAGCTGGTGGAAAGGTGTTCGACCTTCTGCCTTCCAGTAGGATTTAGTGTCAAACTCCACCCGATACACGCCGGGAGTGAACTCCTGCTCGGTGATCAAGTTGTGCACCTCACCAGTTATATCCACTTTTCTGTGTGAGAGGAAGAGATCATTCTTTATGACACTGACATTAAGAGGAACCATGCGGATGCGACTAAAATGAAATGCAGAACAGAGAAACGAGCTGTTTGCCCTATAAAGACAAAACCACATTAATGCCAGCATTAAAACTGAAACACGCACACACACACACACACACACGCATATATATGTGTGTGTGTGTTTCAATTTTAATGCTGGCATAATATATATATATATATATATATATTATATTTAGGTGTTTTTTTGTATCATTAATGTACTATAGTTTGTGTTAATATTATTTTAATTAGATTGTATTTATATATTTTCTGTTCTTACTTTAATATTTAAGTTTTTGTAATTTAGTTGCAGTTTTAGTTTATTTGCTTTGCTCAGTACTTCAAAAAACTAAACAAATAATGTCTTAGCAACTAGCTGAAATTTGTAACCTTTAACTTTATTTATTTATTTTGGCCAGAGAACCATTTGCCTCTTTTAATAGTTCAGGTAAATATTTGGCTTTATTGACTTATCATCATTTGATTTTTGATAATACTTATTAGAATATCCTTCATGAACTGTTTTCTACATTATTGTCTCAAAGACCCTGGGTAACATGAACAGTGCAATGAATAAAGCATTAAACTGTAATATTTTATAAAATCTCTGATTCAAAATGTCATTGCTGAGGTCACATTGAGCCCAAACAGAATGAACATTAATACTGAATTACTAGATAGCATTCATGCTTAAAGTTGTCCACCGGGATTTAATTAGGTGAGATGAAAAATTTGAAATGTGATTAATGTTTTATATAATTATATACTTGAATCAAGTCTCTATAGAGTGTGATGGTCATGTGATCTTACCCACTGGCAATCTTTTCCCATGTCCCACCTTGTTCTTGGCGATAGACATCCAGAGCTATGTTTCCAGCTGGAGTCCCTTTCACAGCATCCAGGATCTTCACTGTCAAAGGGCAGTGAGCATCTGAACCCCCGTGAAAACCCTGGAACACAGTCAATTGTCATAGAAATGCCCTCTTTTTATACTGGAAATTGTGCTTGAAATGATCTGGTCTTAAACTCAATCACTTGTAATATTCCTTATAGTAAGGAATTAGTATTACTTCTAAACAGAGGTAATGGAAGCAGCTGTATCAGCTCTGGGCCGTTTGTTGGGTCAGTGACCGCCTGGACGTACAGCAGTGTGTTTTCTAGGTATGCACTAGTAAACTTTTGAAGTAGATCAAAACCTTTCATCAAATTGTCCTGAAACCTAAAACTAAAATGCGTTCTAGTCTTAGGATAACGTAGATGAACTTTTTTTACCACTTCAAATGTTGACTACTGTAGAGTTTACTGCAGTACTTTGTAGTATGCCAGAGCGCAGATAACATTGTGACCCATATCTGGTCTCAAATAACAGAAAGTACCTTGTCTCACCCAGAAGGCACCAATTTAGGAGACATTTTAGCTTTCATATACATTTTATAGATGTGTCAATGCCAAGTTAAATATAAAAGGTGCTGTAAGAGTTTTCATTCAGTTCAATTCACAGCCTCTCTCCAAAATTCACCCCTCCAAAGACCGGAACATGCAAAATCAAACAGAAAGCTGTTCTGATTGGCTAGGTTTCTTATTCTTAAGAACCTAATCTAATCTGGAAGTTTTTTGCTGTATACACAGCTTACGGCTGACAGGTATGACCTCTCAGATAATGGACGCTTTTCACCGTTTCGTGATTCTCAGAAGCGAAAGCTGTCTTAGTTGGGTAAACTTCTACAGTGCATTTCTTTGACAAAAGAGTGAAAAAAATATACAGATTGGTCAATTTTGCCTTTCCTCACTCAGTCATTCTAGCATTTAAAATGCTCACACAGCAGAATTATCTAGTTTTCTGCAATTTAATGGCAGGGTGATACAACAAAGTACTTTTGTTTCTGTTTTACAAGTAATTGAACTTACCACTGGTGCAGATCTAGAGCAGGCAAACAGAGATGCAAGAAGCGCACAAATCACTGCTTTAGCCATGTTAGAGCACAACTGCACAAGTTAACACCAAAAGTGCCCTTTATACAGCCACCGACCCCGTCATCAGGTGACTCGAGGGGTATCTGTGGTGTCCTGTTGACACAGTAAATAAACAGGGCAATCAGTAACTTCATACAATTGGGTATATGATTGTTATCCATTGGAAACAATCAAGGGCATTTGCCCGTATCTGTTCAACAGCCCTCCTGTCCTTGGAATTTGTGCATTTCATAAACGTTAACTCCTAAAAGATTCTCCACTCCGTGTGAGATCTGATTCAATGCTTGTTTACTTTCTGAGGACCTTAGCTCAGGCTCACTAAGGAAATATTTCTGGGCAGCACAAATTTGAAGGGTCTGAGCCATTACTGACAGTTCAAAGAAAAGTGCACAGTTATCCCCTGAGAGGCAGGTACGTGCTTGTTTCTCACATATTTTCATGCACTAGCTGTATTGCTGTAAATGAATCCCTTAGCAGAGAACAGCATTATTCTTTTACTTGGGAATAGATTCTTATCAAAATCATAACAGGCACATGGTTGGATCATACTGAAGTCATACGGTCTTATTATGGTTTCATTCTTCAAAACAATTTACATTATTTTGGCACAGCAACGCAAAAAATAAAATAAAATAAATAAATAAAAAATATTATTAATTTCACCATCCAGTTAGTCACATCGACCATTACTCCTTCAGAAACAGCCAGAAACCTTGGAGTTATGATTGATGATCAGCTGACTTTCTCAGACCACATTGCTAAAACTGTCTGGTCCTGCAGATTTCATTTATTCAATATCAAGAAGATCATGCTGCACAACTCCTTGTTCAAGCTCTTGTTCTGTCTGTCTGGTTCAGTTCTATCAAACCTTTACAATTACTCCAGAAGGCAGCAGCAAGATTCATTATTAATGAGCCAAAAAGAATACACGTCACACCTCTGTTTATCAATTTGCACTGGCTACCAATAGCTGCTCGCATAAAATTCAAGGCATTGATGTTTGCCTACAAAACCAGCACTGGCTCTGCACCCATTTACCTAAATTTGTTACTTCAGACTTATGTGCCCTCAGAAGCTTGCATTCTGCAAGTGAACGTCGCTTGATTGTGCCATCCCAAATAAGCACAAAGTCACTTTTACTTAAATTAAATGTTCCCTCCTGGTGGAATGGCCTCCCCAACTCAATCCGAGTCCTTTGCCATCTTCAAGAATCGACTAAAAACACATCTCTTCCATCTTTATTCGACCCTCTTTAACTTTAGCACTCACTATTCTAATTCTATTCTTTAAAGAAAAAAAAAACCTAACTTGCTTTCTGATATTTTTCTATTCTGTCTGTTTTCTTTTCATTTATTATACAATTAACTAAAGCAAAAAAAGATCTCTAACACTGCCTTAATTCTTTGTGGAATAGATTCAACAAGGTGTTGGAAAGATTCCTCAGAGACTCTGGTCCATATTGACATGATTGCATCAGGCAGTTGCTGCATATTTGTCAGCTGCACCTCCATGATGCGAATCTCCTTTCCACCACCTCCCAAAGCTGCTCTATTGTATTGAGATTCGGTGACTGTGGAGGCCATTTGAGGACAGTGAACTCATTGTCATGTTCACGAAACCAGTCTGAGATGATCTGAGCTTTGATTTGAGCCATCAGAAGATTTTTATGACTACACTGTAGTCATATAGGGATGGACGTGGTCAGCAACAATACTCAGGTAGGCTGTGGCATTTAAACAACTAAGGGGCCCAAAGTGTAACAAGAAAATACTTGAATAATACTTGAATAATAATACTTGAAAATACTCCAAGAAGCCATGTCGCTCTCACACCACACACCATGTTCTCACGCAGTGAAAAATACATTGCGGCGCAAAGAGGAATCTGACAACGCACCGACAGCCAAGAAAGAGCAGGCAAACTTATTCAATTGTTGTTAAGTAATTAAAACAATAAATACTGTTTTGTGGGACTAGAATGTGCCATGACAGATCACTGTAGTACATCGGGTACTCTTAAAACAACAACAACAACAACAAAATTCTCTTTTCCGTTACTTGCTGAAACCTGCCTATCCAGCAGTTTTCTAATGTAGTCGTAAATTTACAACTAGCTTTCATCATGAGTCATCTTGCCGCAGGGTATGACCTGAAGAATGAGAACGAGAAGCTGAACCTTTTCCGCAAACAGAAGACTTTGTCAATTATGTAGTTTAAAACTATTACAAGTAAAACTATTACAAGAAGTCCAATTCCCACGCTTTGCCCCATTCAAAATGGATGTTGTGAATCACTATTATAAGAGCTCATTTGACAGTTTACTCTGATCCTGTTCAAACTTATCTGATCTAATTGTTTATCAGGAAGGACTGGACAAGTATGAGCCAGACAAGCTATTCATATTCTGAGGTCGTCATATTCCTCTAAGGATACAACAGGATGAAACTGTCAAGCTGACAACACATGACTCACTGTAACAAATGAAAAACAAAATTCTGCAGAGCTAGAGCTTAAAAGGACTTTATTATTATTGTCAAAAATACCCACAATTGAAGGTTTCCATTAAGGCAGAATAAATCACCACTGGATAACCACCAAAATGGTCAGTATGTAATTAAACAAGAAAATAGATTTGTCAGTGAGTACAAAAATACTTTCTGAAAATTAAAAAAGAAACGTGATATTTTTTGACACACGTTATATATAGTAGTATTATTATTGTAATTATTTCAAGTTTCCAAAAAGTTACTTTTGTTACTTTTTTTATGCTTATCGTTTCTTCCCACTGGCCATATTCATCTATAATATTTAGCTCACATACATAGTGTGTTCTTTACTTTTCACGTCTGTCCATGTGAATGCCAATGAACCTCAAGGCCAAAATGGTCCAGATGGTTTCTGCATAGACACTTATTTCTCTCTGACTGAATGAAGAGAGCAAGAGATGATCTGTTACCGAGGACGTTTATTGAGAAATAATAACTTCATCTAAAGAAAAGGCAGCTGGATTCTCAAGCTGTGCTTCACAATGTTGTTCTTCTTTTGTATGCCCTTCTCTTTCTTTATATTCTCCAAGAGAAAAGCAGGTTTTTGCTTCGAGGTTAAACATCTTGTGATCCAAGTCTATGATCTTATCTGTTCAGATATATATATATATATAATTTTATCAAAGACAGCAACAGCCACTCTTGTAGAAATGCATTGTGCTTCTCATGTTCAGTAAGAGTAAATCTGTATACTGTTCAAAAGTTCAAAAAGGTCATTAAGTTTTTTTTTTAAGAATCCATCCATCTTTTTTTTCTCTTGACAGGGGCTTAATTTTCTCCCGTCTTTGAGGCTTCTCTTCTTGGATCTATTTAGATGCCACTTTATTTTTTATTTTAGGGTAGATTTCTTTAGTACTCAGCATTTTAGATGGAGTCTTCTTTTTCTTTTGTTTGCTCAGTGTTGGAACATCAGCAAGCAAGATTTGTGGTGTGCCAGTCACCTTTTGCATCGGTATCAGCTGTATACTTCAAGGGGATCCAGTGGGAGATGAGACCGATGAGGGCTAAATCCCATCACACCCTCATGTTCCTGTCTTGTCGTTTGCAGATTAGCTGAATATCATCTACAGGGGCTTCGTTAATCAGATACATTGCTTGTTGTCCTCGGCTTAGAGACGCCTATGAAACGTTTGCACCTTGAAGTATCAAACCTTCAGTCCCAGGGTCCTCATTTATTACATACAAACCCTGAGTTTTACTCTCAACAAAACCGTGTTTGGAATTTGCTGCTCCACCAGGTAGAATAGAGACTGTTGTTGCACAAAAAGCATCTGGCCTGCTTTGGCAATTGGAAGCGTGGCTGATTTATTAACCATCTCAACTTTGGTAACAGAGCTTTGCTGTACTTATTGTGGAGGTGGGATGGTTTTGGTTAGTGTTAGTGCTGACGGAGCTCTCGGCTTTGAAACTGGTTTCAACCAATTTGACTACTTGCTCAGTTTTGTGAGGTGGTAAAGAAGGCTTTGGAGACGTTCAGTGTCAGTTTGTACATGCCTGGCCACAAAGCATCCAGTGCATTAAAGCTAAATGTTGTTTCTAATACAAGAGAGAACTGCACTTTAGTAAAACATATAAATTGCATTTGAATATTAGTTGTATGTTTTAATTGAATAAACCCACTTCGTCTTTACTGTTTATAGGCACCATTTCACATTTCCCCACACTCTCCTCTTCTGTCAGTACAAACTGGTAAGGTACGCCATTTGGGTCAGCATCCTCATCGAAAGCTGTGACATAATTTACTACTTTATTGTTGTTATGTTTTGAATTATTTTTGCAGGAAAGCTTACATCTTTCCAACTGGAATTGTGTATCTGTGATGATTATATTGGCCATGTTTTGAAAAAAAAAAAAGATTTTACACACTGGTTATGCACTACCACTTTACACACTCCAAGCATTTTGTTCGGGACCACACAGTGCAGCCATATGCAAAGCATGGCTTTGGGTTATGTACAGTATATATATATATATATATATATATATATATATATATATATATATATAACGTGCCTCAAGGTATGATCTGAAACTGAAACTAAAACATGCTTACTTCTGCCACATACTCCTCTTTTGTGTAGTCAGTATTCTCATAAAGTCTTGTTAGTGAAATAATCCACTCTCGTTTCCTGCTGGTGGCTCTTGATGCCTAAAGAATTAGATTTTTTCAGGACATTAGAAAAGTGTATCCATGACATTACTTTGTTGACCACATATACAGTATTAATCACCTTTTATCAAAAAAATAGTTTTTAATAAAAATTGTTTGTCTTCAAAGTAAAGACATAGAATATCTACCTCTAAATGTATATTAAATCTTATACAATTCCTGTGAAGATTTTTGAGATCTGTTCTTCATATATTTTGTTCGAAATGACGTCATATCAGTTCGTTCTTCAGTTTCATTTGAAATATATTGGGGCCTATGCATAGAAATAAACAGAATTTAAAAAGTAAAACTGGTCTTCTTGCCTGAAAACAACAGGTAATGCAGACCATTTATGCTATGAATTTAAATCTAAATTTAGTTATTACTTATTACTAACTTGAACTTGTCACTTGAGGTGACAGTAATGCTGTTGCAAGGAGTGCAGGTTTAAACTTGGAACAATGCTGCCCACAGGCATTTTTCATAGTAAAGTTCACCCAAAAATGCAAATTAGCCCATAAATTACCTTGAAGTCATCCTAGGTGTATAAGACTTCTTTCATACGAATCCAGTCAGAGTTATTAAAAAAAAATGGTCATTGATCTTTTAAGCTGTTTGATTCAACTCGGCGTGTGTTGTACTCCATCAGTCCATGAGAAGTTTAATAAAAAGTGCATCCATTAAAAAAAAAGTGTTTCTCACATGGCTCCGGGTGGTGAAAAAAATGAACTCCTGTAGCGAATCGGTGTGTTTTTTATAAGAAAAATATCCAAATTCAAAATGTAATAATCACTTTAATCTAGCTTGTGCTTATTGTTGCAAAACAGAAACAGCTCTAGGGGAATGACAGTTCATATTTCACGTACAAAAACGCATCGATTCTCTACAGGAGGCCTTTGTTGAGCTTTTTCGCATAGACCGATGGAGTGCAACACCCACTTAGTTGCATCAGACAGCTTGAAATATAAAAAATAAAATAAAATAAATAAATAATATCTCAAACTGAATTCGTCTGAAAGAAGAAACATATACACCTATGATGACTTCAGGGTGAGTAATTTATTGCTTAATTTTCATTTTTGGCTGTGAGTGATAAGTGATAGATAGCTCTGCCTGGAAGTGGATAAGATAACAAAAGGCCACAGCAATTATTAGAATGTAGTAAATTTAGAACACAACATGATCAGATCAAACTGAACTAATCAGAACAAATCATTCATCACTGTATAATATCACATTCAAGTTTTTTTCCCCTTATCTTTTCTGTGTTTCTGGTGAAGAAAACATTTTTTATTTTATTTTTTTTAGTAGGTAATGTAATCAGAAACACCGATTGTGCAAAGTATGCATGGTATGTTAATAATAAATGATCACCTTTATTATCAACTGTAATCATTGCATATGTGTGAAAGAAACCCAAAACACCTGTTGGTTTGGTGTGACTTACCATGATCCTGCACAGCAGCAGGACCAAACATATTCGTCCAAACCAAACCAGCTGTAGGTCAGATGTAAGTGGACAGTCCTTGTTTCTCGTATCTTGTCCCGTCCACTGTCTCTCTCAGTTGTGACCTGGTGACCAGAGACGTTCTTGTGTAGAAGATTGGAAATGGGGGGCAGGTTACTGATCACTTTTTGGGTGGGGCATCTGACAGAGCACTTTCTCTTGTGCACACTCAGGCGTGAGAGTTTTCTACTGTGGAAGAGCCCCCTACCACCTCTGTCTTCACCCTGCACTTTTAGTCACAATTTGTTTGAAATAAGCACTAAATTCACATTTTCCAATTTATTTTTATATAACGGAAGCTAATGCAACATTTTAACTGTAAAATTCGAGATATAGTAACTGTGGCAGCTCTATGTGTAATTGTGTAAGTGTATAAACATGAAAACTACATCAACCAAAATATCAATCAAATGTATATTTCCAGACTAATTTTTGCTATTACTTTTAAGCAAGGTGATATACAGGGGCTGCATGAAGTCAGTTCTCCTTAAATTCACACGTGTCCAATTAGAGTTACCATAGTTGAACATATTCACAAATGTTTGAAAGTCACTTTGAAAGTGTCACAATAATTTTGTATTGAGCATTGTTTTATCATGTGAAACCAGACAATTCTCTTTTTGTGAAATATTTAGCTTTACAAGTTATATTTCATTTAAACAAATGACACTTGGTTTGTCAATGTTGTTACATTATGCAGAAACAATTATACACTTTTAGTTTTAGTGTAGGTAGCATGTTTTTGGCTCCTCCAAACAGACTGGCAACACTTTAAAGAACTTTGAGACTTCACTTTTGCTATAGGTTCATGTGCTACACCTCTTACTGAAATGCAGTCTGCCCCTAGCTAAAAAATAAACCAAAAGGAAAAACCTGAACAGTTTAGTAAAAACATCAAAACAGTTTCATACCACTAGATGGTGTGAATCACAAAAAAAAAAAAAAAAAAAAAAAAAAAAAAAAAAAAAACCTAAAAACAATAATTAAATAAGTAAATCACTCTAGCCAAACAGATGATTAAGAAAATGTCTGCTTTATCAAGCAAACATGAAGAAAAAAACATCAAATTATTTATCTTTAAATTACCTGGGTTAAATAAAATTTCACAGACTGCTCTTTAGTCATTACAACTTTATTTTTTGCTCAACACAAAATATTGTTCATGAAATGGCTAAAAGAGTAAAACACCACATGTATTTTTTTGACACTACTGGAAAAAAAAAATGTTATTACCATACACAAGACAACACAGTTCAAAAATACAGAATCTTACAAACATCCTAACATTAACAGATTTTATCACAGAAGTCATAGCTTCAGAAAAATACGTTCCATGACAAAAATCCCAAGAGAAATCACATTTTAAAATACTGAAAGAAATATGAAATATAGTAGGATATGTGGTATGAATTCCACAGGACATAACTGTGATGCCTCCCTACTGTTTATACCAGTATACCATATCAATTTTAGTTAAAGATATGATTTTAAAGTGTTAAATTATGTATTGTTAATCAATATATTAATTGCCCAATAAAACTTTTTAGTTGAAATCTTATCTGTAGATTTAAGATGTAAAACAAAAGGCAACATGTTTAACATTATTGGCCTTTAAATAGGTTCAGACCACCCAGACCAAGTAGTTACTGAAAAAAAATCAACAATTTTCAAAAATGCTCATACTCACTTATTGCTGTCATTTTAATATTGAGAACTTCTAATTCATCTGATGCTTGAAATAATTTCTGTGCTTCTCTGCGAGCAATCCCATCCTGAATGCCACTAGACCAAAAACTAGATCACTGCTCAACATTCGCCTGCCCATTTGTTGCAAGTCCTTTGGATTTTGGCATCATAGCCATCGATGTCAGAACTCTGGACACTTTAGAACGGAACAACTGTCTGTTTGCTACCTGAGGCAGTTCAAAATGACTAATTATTCCTGGACTCATGGCAAGTGGAAGCTGACTTGGACCCTCTAGAATAGTGGAACCACTAACCAATGATCTACTTTGTCCACCTTCTCCTGATACAATGTTCTGAACACTTGGCAAGTGACAATTTGTAACTTGAGCCAGTCTCCCAAAATGTGGAGCTCCTGTGCTCATAGACACAGGAAACTGACCTGGGCTTGCAACCAATAAATTGCCATCACTAACAGGACCCTCTAGAATAGAATGACCACCTACCAGTAGTCTACCCTCTGAACCCTCTTTTGATATCATGTTTGAAGCATTCGGGTAAGGACCACCTTCTAATAGCTGGTTGTTTACCTGACCAGGTGCAATTTGAGGCATTATTACTAGGTTTTGAGTTCCTGAGCTTCCTATCATTACATTACCTCCATTGACAGGACATTGTCCAACTGTTACTGTCCCTTGTCCATCATTCTGTGCACTGTAAAGGGAGCCATCAACTACTCTTTGGTTCATATGTACTGATCCACCCAATTCTTGAGAACTTACTGGGTAAAATTGTTGAGGGCTCATGGAGGGATCAATGAATACTTTACCTCCATTGACTGAGCCATCCATAAGAGTTACTCTACCCTGCCCATTCTCTCCTGATACTCTTACCATCTGCAGTGAACCAATTCCATCTAGTTGTTGCTGTGGCATCATTACAAGGTTTTGAGTTGGTGAAAAGTTCTGGATTACAGACTGATTCATATCAAATAATCCTTCGGTAATCATCATTGGACTTTGAGGTCCAGTTTGTGAGTACAAGACGGAATTACCAATGATGTTGTTTCCTAGAACAGCTTGTTGTCCACTACCTAAATGTGCAAGTGCATAGCCTTTACCTTGAGTCATAATTCTCTCAGCTTCTGGAGTTCCATTAATTATGTACACACCTTGCCCAAACCCATCCTCTGATAGCACAACATTTCTTGACATTGGTTGGTTGAACCCATAGTACATAGGCTCCTGTAGGACAATCCCCTGACTAGGTGCAGGTTTGAGAAGTTGTGGTTTAACAGGTATCTCCTCGGGACTTGGTTGGACAAGTGGTGATTTAACAGGTATCTCCTCAAGACTGTGTTGGATGATGTTGGTCATGTTACTGGAAGATGCAGCTTCGTTTGGTGTTGTCTCAACAGTATTAACAATATCATTTGGGTCGGTCTGTCTGAATCCACAAACCTCAGCCAAGGTCCTGAACTTTAAACCCAGGTTGTTCAAGAACTCCAGATCATCATTAGACTCGATGAAGCTGCAGTTCTCAATGGAACTGGTAACAGATCCTTCACCCTCATAATCATAGAGCTTCAGTCCTTTTATCTGAGAATCATCCTCCAATACATACCTGGATTTCTGCAACAGAAGAATGAGGAATATCATCCTACATGTAATTTCATTCAGTGTTAATTGGATAGTCCACCCAAAAACTCTGATGGCACCCATTCACTAAGGAGTGGTGAGCGAATAACATATTGCAACATTTTCCGCAAATTTGTATTTGTATTTTTTTGTGAACTATTTCTATAAAAACAAATCAATACAATTTTTTTTAAAAATCACATACTTGCGCAAAGTATTCTTTTAAGAATGCATCATGCAAGACTTTTCCTTCTTGCCTCCTGACAGAGTTTTCCATGCCCATATCACTGTAAAAGCCTCCAAATGAACTCTCCTGCATCTTTCCTACCATTTTAGCACTGTTATGTGCAGTCTGGTTTGACCTGGGGCCCTGAATTTCATCCAGTGGGTAATAAGAGTTAGCTTTAACCATTTGTAAACTGTCTTTGGGTAATTTAATTGCATTGCCCCCCTCACTGTAGAGTTTTGGTGGGATGCTCATCAGAGAAACATCCTGCAAGAGAAACAGAATCAGTTATCGCATGACAGAAGTGCTTTACAATTTCACTTGTTCTCTTAGAATATAAATATGAGCTGTGGAAGATCACAAAGGGATTTTCTTTACCCTGTCTATTCCTTTTTCCTCTGTGCTATAGTACATAAGATGTTGCTTGGTATCAAATGGCATGTCAGTAAAATGTTTTCCAGCATTCCCACATTCACATTTTATAACGGCCACTAGCGCCACTAAAAAATAGAGACAGAAAAAAAAAAAAAAAACACACTTTAAAAAAAAAAATGTCTGTTTTACAATGTTACCACCAATAATACATTTATAATACAGTGGTAGATCACAGTAAAGTAAACTCATGCTCACAGATTATGCAGAGGAATCCTAGAAGCAGGAAACCAATTCCTGTTGCTCCAATACTGGCTGATGTAGTGTGTAATGCAGCCACTTTTGAAGCACAAAACAATCCTTCAGAGCAAGTGCAAACCTCTAAACGGAGGACTTGCTCATCAGGACAGGCGAGTCCTTGCTTGTCTCTGATTTCCATGGTGACTTCATAAAAACCAGGCCATAACTGATCTTCAGCGAGCAGCGAAACACTTACATCTGAAGAGGTGAGAAACAGTGAGAGACTATCTAGATGTCACAAAGATGTCACTTTCTACTCAAAATTGAACAAGAATGATGATTATCTACTTTATATGTGATGTGATTGCTTCAGTTTATTGTAAATAACCAAACAATGCTTCCATCAGGAATTGTTTAACATTCAGACCCTTGGAAATCAATCCTATTATTATCTGTTTGGTATTACCGTTTATTCTCTGCAGGTTCCATTTGCCCCTTGTCTTCTCTTCTATCAAACTGAACTCCAGTGGAGCTCCGTTGGGATCTGAATCTTGATCTTCTGCTGTGACATTGACTACACTGGTATCACTGCAGACAGTCCGCACATTATTAAGGAGTTTGGGGCAGTTATCATTCAGGTCCTCCACCTGCAAAGCTATAGTCCCTGTAGATGTCTGAGAGTGCAGTTCTAAAATTATAACAAACGAAAAGCATGCCACAGTTAACATCTTAAATCATGTTCTACTGTTTGACATGTCTGACTCCTTATCTACTGTTTAAACCGCATCCCAGGATGCACATTATTAAGTTTGAAGAAATTAAACAGTCTAAACTTGTTTATTTAGACTGTTTGTCTAAATTATATATGCTAATATTAGTAATGGTTATTAAAAGAGTAGGTGTGTCCAAACATCCCAATGTAATGTTCTGACTGACTATTCATACTAACCATCTGTAATGCAGAGGATCTTGGCATAGTAAGTCCCATTTACCACAAACGGAGACTCCCGATCTGGTACCTTGTTCAGTTTTATCTCAGCCGTGTCCGTGTCAATAGAAATCCAGTTGTCTGGGTCATATGCCTTTGCATATCTAAACAGACATGGACAATTATGCTATTGCAATTTTAAATTCTACATTTGGTTTAGTAATTTGAAGGTTTGAGGTTTATAACATGAAGTTTCCGAAACCTCGAATAGGCCTATAGTATTCAATCAAATATTGCGAGAATGCTCCTAAACATGTTTAATATGCTTGGCTTGAGTTATGTACTGCATATATTCGAGCAAATAAATGCTTGCAGAACACTTACTTGACTTTTTCTGCTGTTTTGCCTGTGTCTTCTTCTATAGCAACGTAGGTGTCAATTACTCTTGGAAAATAATTTTTGGTGTTTTCAGATACAGATATAGGCTTGGTCCTTGGCTTGAACTTTGGGCCTTCTGGTTTGTTTTTGACACCGATTTTCACTGAGTATGTCTTTTGCTTGAGAACACTTCCTCCAAAACCTGCTCCAGAAGCTCCACCTCCACCTCCACCACTTGCTCCAGCTCCACCTCCACCACCTGCTCCGCCTCCACCTCCACCACCTGCTCCGCCTCCACCTCCACCACCTGCTCCGCCTCCGCCTCCACCTCCACCACCTGCTCCAGCTCCAGCTCCATCTCCACCACCTGCTCCAGAAGCTAGAGGTGCTCCTGGATGAGCTTTGTTTGCAACAACTAGTTTCAGGTTCATATCAGATGCTGTCTCAAAGTCAACAGGCTAGAGGAGAGAGCAAGGTGCAATTGGTTTCTCAAAAAAACAAACCTTGTAACAAATATGTAAACACACAGCCATATTACATTTCAGCCCTTATATCCTTGCTTCCATCACACAAACTTCTTAGAACTGTTTACAAAATAAGCACTGACCTTGTTCAGGCGCAAAACACCCATATTTGTCTTCTGATCAGTTGTAATAGAGAAACGTCCATCCTCGTTCCCTGAGACTATGTCAAACTCAGCCAACCAATTGTCTGTGTTTTCTTCATCATTATCCAGAGCTTGGATCCTCAAAACTTCAACAGGGGCCTCATTCTCATCAATAATTGCTGTAAACTATGAAACCAAAACAATGTACACACAGTTTCTCTTATACAGCAGTAAGTAATTGAGAATTGAATATTCTTGAGAAAAAGAAGTACACGTTTTATTAAGCATACTTTTAAAAAGTACTTAAATATACTTTAAAATAATATACTTAAGTGTGAACTTGGAGGCACTGTTACTGCATGTTATTATAATGGAGTAATTTACATGATATTTAGCATTTAGTAGTTAAATGTTGTGATTTAAGTTTTCCCTTTCTCTTTGGAGTGTTTACAAGCTCTTGGTGCATAAAGAAGAGTCTCAAATCCAAAGAGATATTCTTTGTAAAAGTTAAGACTTGTCCATGCCCCCCTAAAACAGCTCATTTAAACATGCCCCCACATGTCAATTATAAGGAAAGTCTGGCGCTTTTGACTCACAGCCTGTAAGTTTTCATATTTCAATGCAACGTGTAAAAAGACAGTATAAGTTATAATCTGTAATTACGTCCCCACTGGATGAAACAAATGCCTCGTTTATAATGGGATTTATTGTTTTTGTCTCGTCACACCAGGACACGCCATCACAGTATGTTAAGGGGCGTAACATTTCTGTCACACGCTTGAGGTATTCGGCCAATCACAACGCACTGGATAGCTGGCCAATCAGAGCACACCTCGGTTTTCACAACGATGAGCTTTGTAAAAATCGGGGGCATAGAGGAGCAACAAAAATGTATAGTATGTGGAATATATATATATATATATATATATATATATATATATATATATATATATATATATATATATATATATATTTACCTTAAACCACATAAACACATTGCATTACATCAAATACACCAAAAAACGTTCTTTTTAGCAACATCATATGACCCCATTTAATTAAAAATGTACTTTAAAGTAAAACTTTTCATTTGAAATAAGCACAATCAAATTTTTATTGTGTGAAAGTCTGCTTTCTTTAAATACACTTTTCATTAATATTATATTAAATGCAGTCTTTTAAAATGTGTGCTACAAGTTTACAACGAATACAGGCAAACACAATAATTTTTCACAAAGGAATTAAAAAAAAAGACTAACTATTGAAGTTACATTAGCCAATGCACATAGTCACCTCATCCTTCTCCAAAGTAGGAATATTGTCATTGACATCCAGGATGTCTATAAATACAGTAGTTGTAGCAGAATTTCCTCCAGGGCTTCCATACATGTCAGCAGCTTGCACCGTAAGAATAAAAGAACTATGTTCCTGTTGAAGAGAATGGAAACTTGAACCAGACAGTTTGGTGATAACATTTGAAGCTATCGACATTCAAACACAAATACAAACATCAGTATAACTGGTAACAAATACCTCTCTATCAATAGTTGGGCCGTTTACAGAGATTTCTCCATTGTCTTTGTTAACAGCAAAGAAAAGTGCGCCATTGTTTGGCTCTTGCTTGATCAAGCTGTACGCTATCTTAGTGTGAAGAGTGTTTGGCTCATCTTTATCTTTGGCCACAACTTGTGTTACAAAGGTACCTAGAAATGACACAGCTATTACAAACACAAATCTATCCACTAGATCTTTAGGGTGAAGGATTGATCGTCTCTAATTTCAGAAACTCAAGCAATTTTTGACAACAACAAAAAAACTGAAAGTGGCAGGCTCACCTTTTGGTCTCCCCTCATATATGCTGACTCGTTCTGGCTTGTTGAAAACAGGTGGGTTATCATTCTGGTCCTCCACAATAATGTTTATTTTAATATTATCTTCAGCTATGGTGTTGTTAGGATACCATGCAGTGGCAATAAGCTACGAGACCAAAGAGAGTTTTAAGTTAACAAACAAGTTTGTAAGCAATGTACTGGTATGGGACGGCAGTAGTCACAATTGTATGCCATTATACAGACTAGTATAACGTTTTTAGTTTAAGCAGCAATAATTATACAATTTAAATAAAATACCAAAGTTTAAATGTTTTGGCCAACAAATACTGTGATTGATTGATCGACTGAATGATTGATTAATTGATTGATTAATTGATTTATTGATTTATTCGTTGATTGGTTGATTGATTGATTGAATTATTAATTAATAGATTGATTACATTCCATTTGAGACACACATGGCAGTTGGCGCTTCTAAACTAACATTGCATTTAAGAAAATGCTTTTGCTAAATTAAGTTCAAATTTTCAATCTAGTTTTAGTTCTACCAGAAAGACTCGGGAGATAGAGGAATGTACGAAGCATACATTTATTGACAGCTCAGCGAGCACAATTATAAATTTCTTTGGCGGAAGGCCCCGTCCATGGTTCGTAATCCGATGGTAGCGAATCTGCATTTCCTGCCTGAAGACGAAGGCAGGGGCGCAGCAGACCCCCCCTGGAAGGTAAGGACAGGACCATCCTGGTGGTGGTGGGGAGGGTGGAGGTTGTTGTCGCGTTGGCATCTGCGAACTCAAACATGTGTAAGTACGATCTTTTATACAGGAGTATAAAGACGTGATTGGATAATGATGAAGGTAATTAGTGACGAAGTGATTGAGTCTTCCTGGCAGAACTTAGGCTAAAGCTTCCATTTTTGTTTAGTTTTTTTAAGTGTTTGTGCTGCCGTAAATTTTAGTTTTAACTAACTCAAATATCTAAGTCACTTTTCAAGTTAACATTTTACGTAATTTTTTTAAACAGTGCTCTCTAGAGAATTTATTTATTTAATTTTTGCACTTGTGTAATTTTTTTTTTTTTCCTCAAAACCTTACAATTTACAGATATATATCTCTTGTGACAACTAGTCCCAGTAGGCCTAACACATATACTTCAATACTTCATCTTAAATCTGTGTGTTTATCATCCTCACGGTGTAGTGTTGTCTCTCCTCGCGATCCAGAGGCTGTGTGATGCGAACCCATCCTTTTTTCTCATCTAGTATGAAGTAACCAACAGGTGGCTGGTTGACTCCTGGGCCTCTTACTGTGTAGCGCAGTGTCGAGATCTCATCAAGGTCAGATCGTATCTGAGAAATGTAACATTGCATGGTCAGACTGCTGTCATCAAAGACAAGAGCACAAGGCAACTTTCCTTTCCTTTCTTCTTTTCTTTTTCTTTTTCTTTTTTAGAAAATTTAATTTAAAATCACAATTAATATAAAAAATCATACAATAGTCTGACGTGTTGAAATTATATTAAATTCATATTACTAGGAATTAACTGATGTTTAAGACCAACATTATGATGTTTATCTGTGTCTTACAAACAGTCCTGTTACCACATGATTTCCCTCATTACAAAAATGTCAAATTACTTCAGATTGTTACACACCGTATGGTATTAAAAAGAGATATTACTATAGTCTTAAATTTTGGGATAGTAAAGTAAATCTGACCCTAAACCCAATCCCTCATGAGTGATAACCTTCGTTTGTACCCTGTTTGAGGAAAGAGCTGGCTGTGTAACTTTTAACGTTTTTAAACGTTATTATTGAAGCAAGCCAGCATTTTAATGTGCCGTACATGAATCGCTGTATCTACAATATGTTTTATTCTACTACCTTGCTGAAATAGGGTGAATCACTGTAGTCTACATTTTCTGTAAACCTTTTGGCAGGGACGACCCATTCCCTTTTATGACGCTGCTTCAGTGAACCGGTCCAGCAGTCTCCAGTGCTCAGGATCTGGTTAAAAAATAATAACTATAAATAACATATAATTTCATTCCATTTGTTATGATTTATGGCCTGGTGCTCTAATTATGTTTTTAACAGTGATAGGTGGTTGTGCATTCCAATGAGAGACAAAAGACACACATATTTAGTAGAGTGAATCATATGTCACGTCACAAAGCCAATGACCTGTTTTAATGTTTGAGCAGCATTGTGAAACCATCACACCACAACATCATAATTCAGACTGAAGAACTCCGCCTCGGGGAAGGCTCCACCTCAGCTGTTTACTAACTTCAGAAGCTTGCTCATTTAATTACATTTTCCTTATTCTCTTGATTATGTGACTCCGTAGGACACATAAAGTAAGATGTTTCACTGGAAACATCTAAAATGGTTTCAGTAGCATCTGTTTGGCATAGTATGATTCACACTTGAGTCAAGTTTATTAAAAATCATTCATTCTGGCCATAGACTCAAATAAATAAATAAAAATAAAGTGTACTCCAATAAAAATGACTTTTTTTGTTTAAGAGGAAAACATTTAGTCACGATACTTGTGTAAAATAAGTTTGCCCTTCAAAATAAATGAAACTGTAAAAAGCCTTGTAAAAATGTAATTGAGTATGTAAATGTAATTTTGCCTCAGATGTAATTGAGTATACAGCTTGACGACAATCAAATGTACTGTTGCGCCCTATGCAGAGTATATTTATATAAAAATATCTATGTTTTTTAAAATCTAAAAATAAATAGGCCACACCTGAGTCTGTCCCAACTCAAGGACTTTTCGCGATCCCGTCCTCGATCCTCTGTCCACCACTTCGCTTCTGTCTGTCTATACTGTCCCATATTGTAATAAAGGCAAAATTGCCCAACATTTTAATATTATACATTTTCATTATATTTAAATTTTGAGATAAAAATAATATTTTGCAATACAGTTGCATGCATTGTCTTTTAAAACATAATTGGTTTACTTATATTTCACATCCATTCATTAATGAACATTTGGTGATAACAAATAATATTGTTTTAGTTGAAAACAATTAAGTTATGATTAATTTTATCGATTAAGTTTAAATAAGATTAATTATATTTAACTAAGCAATGTTTCTTCAGGTCCAAAAAGACCCGGGATGTGAAAATCATATGGAGATTTTGAATGTATTATGAATGATCAATACATTTATCACAGCAATCTTTAGGTTATTTGATAAAACATATAATTTTGTTCCAACTAAAATTGTTAGTTTATGTTAGCTCAGGTCCATTAAATAGACTAATATTACCATTATATAATTAAAACTAAGATTAACAAATGCTTCCTAATTCTATGTTAACTACTGTAGTAAACTAATGATAGCAATGGGAACCTTATAAAGTGTTACTATACAATATTTGATAATGTTACAACAGCATTTCTCGTTACTTAATTACTGACACTTTTACAATTCAGGTAATCTCATTTTGATAATATTTTGAAGTTTATATATATATATATATATATATATATATATATATATATATATATATTTTTTTTTTTTTTTTTTTTTTTTTTTTTGAACAGCAGACAAAAATACTGATCACGACAATGATTTTCATCGAGGTATACAGTATTTTCACATTGCATTTATCACCCTTCCACAACACTCAAATGAACCAATTTCTCCAAAAGAGCATTTATATGATACATCCACATTTATATGATACATCCACATTGTTTTCAACTCACCTGCACTGTGAGAAACAGCAACAAGGCTGGAACCAGCGAAGAGCGAGGGAACATCTTCTAGAAGAAATGAAACAAATCTGTCAGTGGGAGTGTTGGTAGTGACAGAGCCTATCAACCTGACACTGTTTATGGCACCACACATATATAAGACTAAAGCATCTTTTGGTCCGCCCCCCCAAAAAAATAAAAAATAAAACATCATCACGTGCCGTTTTCACCCTGCATTTATGTGTGTGGGTTGAGCAATATCAAATTACTTGAGCTCTGTTTCAGCCTATAGGGAAATAAACCTTTGAAAAGCAACATTTTATAAAAAACTGTTCTTTTAAATGATATGTTTTATTAATAATAATTTTACATTTACAATTATTTTACATTCATAATTAGCAAATTAATTACTGAATAATTCAACTTTATTGAAAAAAGCTACTCATTATTGTAATAATTATTGTTTAGAAGTTTGGGTCTTCTTAAAAGTTATTTACCCTATGAGTTGTAAATGAGTTCCCATTAAAGTTCTAAGGAATAAACCATTAACATACAACAACATATTATTTCCTGGTAACAGCTGCAGGGCAGCTATGCAAAGAAACCATCTGATGAACCTGATCAAATTTAATTGGTTTTTCATTAACCTATTGTGAAGAGTGCATCACATATATGTCAATGATTTCTGAAGAAGACACCCTACATACTTTCTTTTTAAAAGTCTTTTAGAAGAGTCATGACACATTTTCTTTAGTAGATGTCTGTCCTTGATATGAATAGCTTGCATAACTTACATAGGTTTCAACCTGCAAAGCAGTTTTCTATTAAGTTATGGAAATGCATTTGATTTGTATTTATTTAGTCATCAAAGCCATTTGTTTTCAACCACTTTTACTGAAGTTGCTAAAATTATGAAGGCCACCCCCTAAAGTGTCATTTTAACATCTAACTCTAGCATTCTATTCTTAAAAAATAATACAAATAATTGTCCCTTTTAAATTTGAACTCTAGTCATTTACTAACTGCTTGTTTACAGCACTAAAATAATCATGGCTCTCTAGTTGATTTTGATTGCTTCCGTTATCCTTATTTGTGAGTCGCTTTGGATAAAAGTGTCTGCTAAATGTAATGTAATGTAATGTAATAAACATATCCACTGCTCATTACTCGAGTAATATATGTATGCAAGTCTATATAATAAGTCTACATTTTCTCCCAGAATTGTTCATTTATGTTTACATATTTTTTATATTTCCATCATGAAATACAATTGTAAAAAGATTAGAATTACCTTTTTTGCACTATTGAGCCATTTTGTCATTTGTCAAGTTTGTCATTCACGGTGACACTTTATTTTGATAGTCCACTTTAGACATTCTACTAGCAGTTAGTAACTTTGCAACTACATGTCAACTAGCAGTTAATAGAGTATTAGTAAACTGTCTGCTTAATATCTTCTAACATTTTCTTTGTCAACTTATTGTCAACTTATACTAAGCCTAAACCTACCCTTAACACTAACCCTAAACCTAACCTAACAGTCTACTCTGAGAGTAAGTAGACATGTAGTTGCAAATTTCTGAGATTTAGTTGATATGTAGTTGACATGTAGTTACTTATAGTCAGTAGAATGTCTAAAGTGGACTATCGAAATAAAGTGTAACCTAATTCACAATTCTGACTTTTTCTCTCCGAATTCTAAGTTTATAAATGGTTTAAACGTGTATTTAGGTGCGTTTTCATTGCCCTTCAAATTGCACAAATTAAAATTATGAATTGAAAATATGCCTAATGGAAATGCCACTGTAGTCAATGCTTGAGTTTATTCCAGCTGCGCCACGCATGTTTCTGAAGTGGCTCTATGTGCTGCTTCTGTAAAGAAACATGAATACGCCTAAAAATTAGTTGCCATGACTTATCGCGAGAGGCAAAAGGTTAGATTTTAGTTGGATAACATTGGTTAACGGAAATGTCATCATTCCGCAGTACTTTTTTATTGATATTTATAAAATATCAGGTCCAAAAAGTGCCAAAGTTTTGCGCAAATCTATAATGGAAATACACCTAATGTTAGAATGGCCTAGGATCAGTAATCTCTATGTAAAACCAAATTGTAAGTCATAAAGACTTACAACGTCACCAAAACCCCAAGACCCCAATCGGCCTAATGGGGGCACTAAAGCAATCAAAAGTACAGTTGCAGGCTCAAGTGCCTTTTGTCATTGACATGCTTGGCTCATGATGGACAAATCACATGCCTCGGATTCGATTGTCACCCTGGCAAATTTTTTTGGTGTTTTGGATTTTTTGGGAAAAACCTACTTTTGCGAACTAGTCCTAGGTTTTTCACTTGATCGGAACCAAACTGGTGTAGAAAGATTCTCTATAGAGGGAATATCAATAATAATAAAATAATAAAAATAATAACAATAAAATAATTGAAATTTCAATTCACAGTCAAACGTTCAAAAGGGGCAGGGAAACTTTTACTAAAATGGCTATAACTTTTGAATGGAAAGAGAAATCGTTGTCAAACTCCGAACCATTATGTAGGAGTTCAAATGAAAAAAAAAATACGTTTGAGCACCTATTAGACAAGGTTAACGTAGGCTGATCAGAACAAAGCTTAGTGGGCATGTTCGTCTCATGGCCCTAAAGGTCTGTGAGAATTTTGAAACAAATTTACCACTAGTTAGTGCTAATGAGTTTCATTAAATACTCTCAATAATGTTTAAAATAATCCCACTGCAGTACAATTCTCTGGACGTTTTAGATCAACAATTATCAAACAAACAAACAAAAAAATAAATAACAATTTTACCCCTTTGGGTATCTATAATAGGGTCATTTAGAAAAAAAATCTGAATAAAAAAGCCAAATATACCCAAAGGGAAAACTCAAAACATCACAAAACTCAGTGAGCACATGCAAAAAATATTACTAAACAAGTATGCAAAGTTCCCTTTCAGTCGGTCACTCTCAACGCCATGTCGGTGACCGACATAAAATAGGATATCGCTTCGATAGACCAATCTACTTCGAGTGTAAACTAAATGAGACAATGCACATTGGCATGCAAATATTGCATCCAGCTGCCCCTGATCACTGCGTGAGTATAAGAATGCAGCAGGTGCAATGCAAACCAGCTTTTCGCTCGGCTCCGACACTGCTCAACTGTGTCTGCTGTGAACTACGAGTTTAGCACGCTCTCGGAAGCTTCGTGTGTTGGCGAGATGTCGCTTCAGCAGCGGTCGTTCCAGTGTCAAGTGGATTGCACACTTCAGGCTGCACTACCCCTGTCATGTTGCAAGCGGCCAATTCTCCTGTGGGCCTCGGCAGAAAGAGCATTTTGGTAATGAACTCAGGTAATTGCTCAGGGTGTGCCTTGCACGTTCAGGTTGCGAGCTCACTCAACTAGAAGTGTTGCATCCTTCTGGGCGCTGGCTCGTGGCACCTCGCTGAAAGATATTTGTAGAGATGCGGGTTGGGCAACTCCCCTAACACGTTCGCTAGGTTCTATAGACTTCATGTAAAGCCGGTATCCTCCTCTGTTCTCACCTCAAACGGGTAGTGGCACTGAGAGGCCCCAGTTAGTGTTGGCTTGCTTAAACTGCTCCAGAGTGTCCATACTGTAGACCCTGTTGAGATCCTCCTTCACCCTAGGCAGCTGGATGTGGTGGAATGTCAGGCTGCAGGTCTTCATGATGAATCCGTGACAACCATGGAAGGCTGGGTTCCATATTATGACCTAAGCGGTACTCGTATGTGTATAGTCCACAGTATAGGCTTAGAGGCTGTGTTTCCCTGGCAGACTTCTGCCTTCCCAAGAGGGTTTTAATCACCTTAAAATTATCCATATACTCCTAAACGGATGCTATATGTGTATTTGCCCCCGGGACCTCCTTCAGGAAGGATGGGGCTTCCGCAGCTCCCTGTTCCAAGCGGAATGGGTCAGTTGTCCCAGTGTTATCCAGTCTCACCCAGTGAGGTAGTGCTTTGACAATGGTGAGTGTAACTACTTGTTCCGAGCCCCGGCCTATACCTAATAGGGGTGCAGACAGCTCGCACAGCGCACTGGAAGGGGCAGCACCCATGGCGCTTTGGTAGATCCCATTTTGCGTTGGTGACCAACTGAAAGGGAACGTCTCGATTACATATGGTGAAGTAGGGAACGGAGACGACGCGTCCCATTGCCATGGTTGCTGTACCGCGGCTGAGCTGCCAAGTCTCCGGGTCGGCTCCTCAGCGAAAACCTGGTATGCATTGCACCTGCTGCCTTCTTATACTCACGATGTGATCAGCGCCGCTGGATGCAATAGTTGCGTGCCAATGTGCATTGCTTTGTTTAGTTTACACTCGAAGTAGATTGGTCTATCCAAGCGCTATCCCATTTTGCGCCGGTCACAGACGTGGCGTCTCCATTCCCTCCGTCAGGGAACGAGTGTTACCATAGTTAACCAAGACGTTTTCATTAGTGGCACTAACAGTTAAAAAGGCTTCAAAACACAATACTTCTATGGTAAATAACCTCAAATTGCGAAAAATAAATAAAAAATATAAATAAAAAAAATTCTGAACAACTTTTCTTCAAGGATAAATGCTGTCAATCAAATTGTTATAATTCAGATTAAATATAAAACCTACTTTTGTGAATTAGTCCTAGGTTTTTTTGCTCGAGCTCAATAAAACCACAATTCTCTAGACTCTTATGGGGAAATGTAATTATATAGTCTTGAACTAGTGAACCCAAAAGCCTACATCCTAACAGAAAACTTTCACAAAACTGTGTAAAATGAGGCATTATTGTAAAAAAAAGAAAAAGCACCATTTTATTGGAAACTGGAAAAAACAATTACACTGTATAGTTACAATGGTTAAAAAGACTATCCTTGAAAACGTAATTCTTACTACTGGATGAAGGCAAAGGATCCCTCATATAGTTCTTTTCTCAGGGTTTTACTCTTTTCTCAATTATTTTTGAGAATGCAGTTAAAACAGCTAAGAGAAAATATTTTTCTGTTATACATTCAAGGCACCGTAGTAATTCTAAAATTCTATTCATACTGTTAATTTGATGCTAAATACTATTACTACAAGTCCTGTTTTGTACACCATTACATGTGAAGATTTGCTGAATTTCTTTGTGCAGAAAATTTATAATATTTGGTACCTGTTTCATATGAGCCCCCATTACTTGTTTCACCTCTAATGTGTTTTATGAATTTTCACCAGTTTCTCTTAATTAAGCTAGAGGAATGACTGGCCTCCCTTGAATTACCATTTTTAGATTACAGTTTTTGTTGACACTTGCCCACAGACAGACACAGGTTTACACCAGATGACATTAAAATGACTTTTTATTGACTTTTGGAATTCTGTTCTATAGTGAAACATATGAAACATTTACAAAATCAGCATTAAAAAAGTAAGTTCTAAACAGCCTTAAGCTGTTTTACAATATATTGACCCCTGAAAAAAAAAAAAGTGTATCTTTCAAAACCAGTAAAACTCTTTCCCACCATGCAGCTAATAAGTCAATTTCTGGGAAAGTTGCAAACCACTGCCCAACCATTCAACAAACATCTAAAAAAACAAACAAACACATATATTCTTTTTAAAACCAAACCAGAGCTGTGAATAGGAAAATACCTGCACCACAACTGTAATGTTATATATATATATATATATATATATATATATATATATATATATATATATATATATATATATATATATATATATATATATATATATATATATATTTTTTTTTTTTGTATTAAGAATTAAATTCCAATGAACTAAACAAACAGAATGTGCATTAGCTACTTTATTCTTAAATGTAAAAAATATATATCTATTTTTTTTTTCTTTTTATTAATTTCATACATACATCATTATTGGTTGGAATGTGGGTTTGGTCTTTTTTATTTAACGGCACTGCAAAGAAAAAACACAAGCTTCTAAATCAGACTTCCTACTTGTTTACAAACAGAAACTAAGAAGAGAACTGGAAAATACTGGAAAATTGCACACCATACCAGTGCTGGTAAACGAAGCACGCTAAACATTTTTATAAATGGCAACTCAAAATATACATTGTAGTTCACTTGATTTGTATGGGACAGCACTGTACTTTTCATTAAAGAAAAAACAAACAAAACAACAACAATACAAAACAATACATAAAATATTTGCATTTTACGAAAATAGATTTGAGCCTATTTGCATAAACTGCTCATAAATAGCCTCAGGGATACCAGAACGTAGGCATATTTTCTGCAACTAACAGGAAAAGAAAGTGTATTGTGCACTACAAACTGAGATACATGCTCAAGGGCATTAGAACCAGTTTTTCAAGCATTAATTTGCATATTCCCTCCAACCTTACATGTTGACAACATGAAACTAATGATTTGCATGCATGAGCTCTGAAGACTTGATTTACACCTTTTTTACGACTGTACAAGTACTGTATGAGTGATTTGTTGTTACTTGATACTTTGTGTTGTCACAACTTTTCTCTCTTGGACAACAACTTTGTGTGATGATGGGTTTTGGTTGATCTGGACAGATGACCCACCCGACCCGACACTACCAAATGACCCTGCGGTGGCCGACATGCCCATTTGAAGACCCCCCTGGCTCACACCTGATCCCCCTTTGCTCTCCATGTAAAGGACATTTTGAGATCCACCATGAGTGGAAACACCTTTTTTGAGGGTCCCCTGAATCAGTTGACCCCCTTGTCCTTCCACAACCATAACGCCCTGAGATCCAGCAAACCCTCTCTGAAGCGTCCCCTGAAGGACTTGACCACCCTGAAGGATATGACCGCTTGTGGCTCCCCCATCCACCAAGAGCACTTGTGATCCAGACAGACTACCTGTGTGCAGCATCCCGGCCTGAGCCGGTGCACCTCTGTCCACAAACACCATTCTCTCACCGCGGGTCAGGGTATTCGATGCTATGTTGCCTCCCTGGACTACCATCCCCTCGGATACCGGGCCGCTGTTCAGGACGTACATGCTCTGTCCCATGGAGGGCCTTTCAGTGAGCAGAACCGTGCTGGGCTGCGGCTCCACCATGTAGTACATTTGCTGGGGTTGCATCAGGACCGTTGGAGCCGGTTGCACACTCGTAATCATTGTGGGCCGGTTGTCTGTGACAAGGAAGTTCTCCACATGAGTAGATGATGTCATAGCCGTGTTGGAAGCGGTATTCAGAGCGTTTGAAGATATAGCTCTGTTAGTGGTAATATTCCCAGAATTTATAACATTGGTTGATGAAGACACCTCGGTACGGTCCACGATGGGTTTGGCCGGGGGAGGAAGAGGAGCTGGGGCCTCCTTCTTTTTACCGCCACATATTTCAGCGAGAGTAGTGAACTTGGGCCCGAGGTCATTGAGAAACTCTAGGTCATTGTTATCTTCGAGGATGCTGCAGCAGCCCACAGAGCCCACAGGAGAGCCCTTCCCTTCATAGTCATACACCATAGCTTCATTCTTACCAAATCCATCCTCAATTGCACGGCTTTTCTGAAACACACATAAAACAAAATAAATATATATATATATATATATATATATATAATATAATATACATTCATACAGACACACATGTGATCCACATACGTAGATAGAACTATGAAATGATAGATAGAATGATAAAATAATAGAACAATAGAAGGTTGAAAATAAAACAGTAGATAGACAAGACAGACAGCTAATTAATCACACTAAATAAATGCGATGAATTGACTTTATACACACACTTTCCTGTAGGTACTGTATATACTAACCTGTGAATAGTATTCACCCAGGAACATTTCAGACACGGCCATTCCATCAAAACCGATCATTTCTCTGCTCCTAAGAGTATCATTTCTCCTGATCGAGTTCAAGTAGGACATTTCCATGTCATTGTAGCCACGGCCACCCATTGTGGAAGTGGACTCCAGGAAGCCTGCTCCTCCTGCTCCTAACGCTCCTCCTGCTCCTAACGCTCCCCCTGCTCCCAACGCTCCTCCTGCGAAGTACATACCACCCACACCGTCTTTTGACAGAAAAGACATCTTTCGTCCGTCAACAACATCAAGTAGGGGAACATCCTATCAGAGAAAAAAAGGGTTTGATTTATTAGGTTTTATACCAGAAATAACGTCTTAATCAGATTGTGTTCCTGATAACATATATTGCAAATCAATTAGAAGATCAAGATCTTACCCTGTCCTCTCCCTGGCCCTCGGTATGGTAAGAGATGAGATGCTCTTTAGTGTCAAAGGGCATGTCCGTGAAAGCTCCCGCCATCCCAGCAGCTCCACACTGACACAGCAGCAACAGGAGTGGGATGACTGTAACAGAGGAGAAATACAGCCTTCATTTTCACATAATAATAGCTATCAATCATGGTCTGTCTGGTATTCTGCCTAATAGGCTAAGTCCACCCAAAAAATTAGATCATGTTGTTCCAACTCTTGCTTTCTTCTGTGGAATGCAATGTTGTTTTGGACCTGGCTGACTTCCAATTTATAAATGAAAGCATTCTTCACATATCTTCTTTTGTACTCTGCAAATTAGGTGAGTAAATGATGACAGTATTGTTATTTTTGGGGAACCTAATCCAATGTCAAAATGTAGAACAGTTTGCTCTGATCATTCAATCTGTTTCCAGCTCTACCTATAGTGAGAGACTGGGGTATGGCTTCTGTAGTTTAGTCAGTGTGGGACTAGGACTGACACATCACATGGAAAAAAGACTTAATATTTGGTTAAAGCAGGAAAAAATTCGGGTAAACACTGGCTGTGGTGGAATAAATTGGTGGAATGTTTAGGAGTTTCTTTTCGACAGGTACGCTTAACTCAACACAGGCACACATGGTAGCTCCTTACTGTCAATCTTTACACCTGCTCCTGAAAATATGGTAGACTTCGTAAAGATAGTGGTGTGGACTTACGCAATAATGAAAGCAGTCCAAGGAAGAGAAGGCCGATTCCAGCAGGTCCCAATCTGGATCCCTTCTTAAATGCTCCTGTTTGACCATCTACTCCTGTTCGGTCACAAGCTTCCAGGTTGGTACAGGTGCACACATCCACCTGGAATTTCTGAGGTTCTGGACATGATAATCCCTGCTGGTCCTTGACCTCCACCGTCAGCTCGTATTCTCCTGGCCACAGCTTTTCATGGGTTCTGAAGATGGCAGTGGTTTCTGATCATAAGAAAAACAGAACATCTCAACCACAGAGTCAGTAGTTTTATCCTGATTAACAGATCTATGACTAGTAACTAGGAAAATATATTTTCAATCCAATGCAATGTTTAAATGGTACGTTAGTGAGATATCGTTGTGGGTCAGAAAATGTGTAGGCTACTGTGTTCCCAACAGAAACACATACCGTTTAAATACTCGACTGTCCATTTCCCCACAGTTCCTTCTGGGACAACATTGAAGCTGAATGGAGCCCCATTGGGCGGTGCATCCTCATCCACCGCAGTGACTAAGACGGCATCCTTTTCAGTACAAAGTGTCGTGACTTTACTTTTCAAAGTTGGGCAGTGGTCATTAAAATCTTCTACCTGGATGGCAATGGTGCCTGTTGCCGTCTTCGAAGGCAAGTCTATAAGAGAGAAGGAAAAAAATATTTAAAAAAAAATTATGTATTATTTTTTGATTTGCATACAATACATAAACCTACATGTGAGACAAATGTTATAATACTGTAACAACTGAAATGTCAAAAAGTATAATAAAAGAAAGCTTTTGATCTACTTTCCCTTAGTAAAAAAATTATTAATTAATAAATACTAAAAGAAAAATATAGAAAAAGATAATTCATTATAAATTAATGGTATAAGTAAATTAAATCAAATATTGTTTTTTACAACATAACTTGCAGATGATTAAGTATCAAAAAATTGACCAGGTAGTGGTACTCAGTAACTATTATTGATCAATGTGTAGATGGCGACACCTTCAGGACAGGTTATGTACCTGCAATGTCCATTTGATTAAAAATGCGGCAGACTGGAAGTATGATTGGTCTATAAGTTAATAAAGTATATTATCATATCATATTATGGCAGTGAACAATAACCTGGCAACATATGGCAACAATTCAGAAAAAAAGAACAGTTACAGTAGATAAATAAACTAACAAAGAAAGAAATGTTTTCCCTTTTACCTGGAACCAGTGTTATTTTAGTAACATTTATATACAAATTTTATACTATTTTTTTTTCTTTATTAATGTCTACATTGTTTTTAGTTTTAGTTTAAGTTATTTTAGTACTTCACATTGAACTAAATAAAAATGAGAAATGTTGCCTTGACAGCTAGTTGAAATAAAATAAGTTATATTTATATTGTTAGTAACCAAACAGTTGCTCGGAGCCACAGAATTCCATACATGGAAAGAAAATACAATGGAAGTCTATGGCTACCGGCAACTGTTTGGTTACCAACATTTTTCATGAAATCTTCTTTTGTGATCGGCAAAAGAAACTCATACAGGCTTTGAACAACTTGTGGTAGAGTAAATTATGACAGAATAATAATTATTGGGTGAACTACCAATTGAAGCTTTTAAGTTTTGATGAATAATCCTGCCGGGAACTTGCCTTGAGTTATGCCGTAAATCTGGGCGTAGTAAGTGCCATTAACAAGAAACTTGGACTCGCGGTCAGGTGCCTTGTTCAGTCTAATGGCCCCAGTTTTCTCATCGATGGTCAGCCAGTTATCTGGGTCAGATCCTTTAACATACCTATAAGAAAAGGGAACATAGTTGTTACAAGCTCATTTCTTATTCTTTTGTATGCCGTTTCCTCTTAGCACTTTATTTTACAGTCCTGTTCCTCATGTACATACCATGTACTTATTATAGTAATTACAATAACCATGTAATAACTAGGTACTAACCCTGAACCTACCCATAACCTATGTAGTTACCTTGTATTACCAGAACTTTCTTAGATAAATACACAATAAATACACTATAAGTACATGTAAGTACACGTACTGTAAATAAAGTGCAAACGAACAGTTTCTATGTAAACTTACTTGACGTTGGTAGCTTCCTTTTGGGTGTCTGTGTCAATGGCCGGGTACTTTGCGATGATCTCATTGCTGTTAAAAGTCTTGCCTTCAGAGATGGGAATGGCTTTTGTTAGGGGAACAAACTTGGGTCCTTCTGGCTGATTTTTCACCTTTATGTTCAAATTGTACATCTGACTCCCTGACATTGAACCGGCAGCTCCTCCGCCTCCACTGCCACTGCCACTGCCACTGCCACTGCCACCACCACCGCCTCCACCACCGCCTCCACCGCCGCCGCCTCCACCTCCACCTCCGCCTCCTCCGCCTCCTGCGCCATCACCGGTGCCACCATAGTTTATGTTTACTCCTTGTTGTCCTCCAGTCACAGAGGAGTGGAACGGAGCTTTGTTCTTTACACCAATGGTAAGTTTCAGGTCTTTGACATCCTCATAATCAACAGCCTTCAGAGAAAACAGACGTGATATACTTTTTTCAAGCAAATGGCTGAGAGTATAATCTGCTTCAGTTACATGCTATAAGTAACAATGTCAGAAGTACCGGTACTTTTAAAGAAAGTTGATTCTATAACAATGTGACAATACTAGCCTTTCTTGTGTATCAGTATAACCAAGTACTGATTCAGTTTATCACCCAAGTGCTGTCTGACTAACTCTTTTGGATGGTAAAAATGCAAGTTTCTTCACGGGTTATCAGAATGTCCCATCTTTGCAAATGTATTAATGTAAACACAGTAAATTATGTATCATGTGAATGTTAATAGAATACTTTTTGATCAATAATTAAAGTACACTCCTATTTAAAATTTTGGGGAAAGTATTTTATAAGTTAATACTTTCACTTGGCAATGATGCATTCAATTAATAAAAAGCGAGAGTAAAGACGTACAACATTAAAAGATTTCTATTTCAAATGGCTGCTGAAAATTCAGCTTTGCCAACATAAAATTAAATTACATTTGAAAATGTCTGAAAATGTCTATTAAGTCAATAATATTCATAAAAAAACAATACTGAAAAAAGAACCTGAGAAACTGCATTTACATTATTTCCTTTATTATTGACTGCTTACTTAAAATAATTGTTTACTAAACTGAATTCTTTTTTTTCCTGTGGTGTCAAAACTGGTATTGAGAATTGTGATACCTGACCAATATTGGTATGAATACTCTCATTTTGGTATGACAAAAAAAAACCTATGCACAACTATCCTAGAAATTATAAAAAAATAAAATAAAATAAAATAACCAGCACATATCATTGCACACCTTGTCTAGCATAATGACTGCATCATTGGTCTTTGGGTCCGTGTGAATGCTGAAGTATCCAGCCTCATTGCCTGATGCAATAAAGCAATTAGACTCCCAGTTTTCTGTTTTCTCAAGATCCTTGTCGGTTACTTTAAGTCTCATCACCTCTATTTTCTCTGTATTTTCCTCAATAGTGGCTTCAAACTATGGAGAAAGGAAAAAAAAGAAGTTGCATAAATTGCAGGGACCACTACAACAACATATTAAAACTGTGTGGAAATAAACATTTTCTTACTGGGCCTTCCAATGTAGGCGCATTATCATTGACATCCATGATCTGGATGGTGACTGTTCCTGTGGCGACATTGCAGCCTTGGGCTCCGTACAGATCAGATGCTCTGATAAGCAGGACATACTGATCAATAGTCTGAAGAAACAGATGGAGAGTAAATAAACGGGTGGAATCTTTTACATATTGTTCAATATGTTCAACAAAAGCGGGTATTGTGCTCCTCCATTACTCATTTAAACTGAAACAATAACAGAACATCTGGCACTGACACCGAAGCCTACAAATGCTGTCAGAGCCAGTGCAAACACATGGAGTCTGTGTGTGTTATGTTGTATGTTGGATATTAGGTGCACATTTGATACAGTGATGGTGACCTCTCACCTCTCTATCCAGATTAGGATTGGTAACACGGATTTTCCCGTCAGTATCAATTCTGAACATCTGATCCCCAGCTGGCTGCTGCTCAGCAATCTCATACTTGATTTGAGAGTTTGGGTGTCCTTCCTCATCAGCATCAAAGCAATTAACCTTCATAACTGATGTTTCTGTATACAATAAGGAGTGCACGTGATAAATGCAAAGAAGAATCTAGTTTAAAACGTTTTAGAAATGTTCTCTTTGTATTCATTGTGGTTTCATAAAATTTTAAAAACCTTCCTACTTTTTTATACAGTATACAGTACATATCAAGAGGTGTGAGTGTTTTTTTACACAAAAATATTATGCAGTAGAACCGTTTTCAGAATTGGTAATAACAAGAAATATTTATTGAGCAGCAAATCGGCATATTACAATGATTTCTCAAAAATCATATCACCCTGAGGACTGGAGTAATGATGCTGAAAATTCAGCTTTGGCATTACAGAAATAAATTATATTTAAAAAATTACAGTTGAAAAAACTGTGTTCAATAAAATGTTAATTTTTAATAATATTTTCAAAATATTACTGTTTATATTATATTTGTATCAAATTAATGCAGCACCAGTGAGCATAAGAAACATATTTTTTTAAGTGTAGGGTTTATTTCAAGATTCTTTATATTATATATAATTATTAATTCATAAATATCATTAAATCACATGGCATTTTACAACTAACCTTATTTTAACAAATATTAATAAGAAGTGATTTTTTTTTATAAATGAATTATAATACATTCAAAGATCTATACATACAAAGATATAGAATAATAACGTGTTGGTCTGAGTCAATGACCCACATGCAGAATTAAACATGATAATTATTGTAATCACCATTATGCTTATTGTACACACTTCAAGTCCTTTTTGTTTTTTACCTATAACAACTGCAGTTCACATACCTACATCACTGAGCTCGTACACATTCCCAGGTTCCATTGGCCCAAAAACAGGCGGATTATCGTTCTGATCCTTCACTTTTATTCTCAACCCAATGTCATTCTCTGCAATTGTGCCATTTCTGAATGTAGCAGTGCCTGAAAGCTACAGAGGTGAAGAAATAGATTTAAGATCACCATCCCTCATAATCAAGTGTAGGTGTCAAAGCCACCTTCATCATCGTTTTCATGAATCATCATTGTCATCATGGCCATTACATTACTTACATTGTACATTGGGATGTCCTCTCTATCAAGCATCCCTGTTATCCTTACATATCCAGTTTCAGGATCCACAACAAATAAATTGAACGGCCTCTGGTCTGCACCGATGCCCCTCAGTGAGTACCTCACATTCCTCTGTTTGAGGTCTTCTTTATCCGAGCGAATCTAAATAAATCAGAAACACATTTATTTAACCCAAAAGCCAATCAAGCCACGGTGGCCTGACACATTAAGCACTCCAAATCTTAAATATTTGGATTTGTTAATGATATTGTTTCACTGTATCACACGTGAAGTGGGGACTTCACCAACTACTCTTACATGTGCACCAATAATTATACTGTAAACATCAGTTTTTATCTCCAAAGTTTGAATGACAAGAAGCTAAACTTGCAATTTTCATGTGTTATTTCTGTGCATACCATTAAAAGAATTATAGGAATAGCTCTCCCAAAATGAACATTTGTTCAAAATGTACTCTCAAAGATGATTTTATGAGTTAAAGATAGCATTAAATCACTTGCTCAGCAATGGATGACTCTACAGTGAATGGGTGCCGTCAGAATGAGAGTCCATGCAGCTGATAAAAACATCTTTAAGTAATCCACACCGTTACAGTCTATCAATTAATGAATTGTGAAGAGAAATGAAACAAATTGTGAATGAATGTGATGTTTTTATCAAGTAATGTATTGATAAATTACTCCAAATGTGTTCTGATGAAAAACCAAATAAATCTACATCTTGGACGGCCCGAGGGTGAGTACATTTTCACCAACTTTTCACTTTCGTGTGAACTGTTCCTATAATATAATTTGCATCATCTAATTTTTCCCTTTTCAACTCCCTGGTGAAAAAGCTGATGCCTTGCTTTGCCTGATCTATTTTCGTGTCATTTGTGCACATTGTTTGTACATTAATGTTGATATCAGCATATTAACATGTTTAATGCAGAAAATGTCTCACTCACTTTTGCGATGAATTCTCTCTTGGTGTAATCCACATTCTCTTCTAAGATTTGGGGAGGGATGATCCATTCTCTCTTCTGCCTGTGGAGGGCCACAGAGTTCTGGAATCTGGCTTCAACCTCAAACACATTCTGTGGGAGAACAGAAATGCACAACAACAATTTGTGAAGACAGACTTATTCCACCAACTTTCCCACACACAGCAGAAAAGAGAAAGACGGAGTAATATTTGTTTTTATATTTGCTGCCCTGTCTGGTGAAAATGTTCTCATTTGCATTTCAGAAATTATTCACTGGTGATTCATTATAAATGATCGAAACACTGTGGTTGTAACTTGCACGCATGCATTGTTTGACACTAAGCTCATCTTGTCTGTACAGAGACAAAATTAAACAGATGCCGTAATTTGTATGAAATGAGTTGAAATAGATACGATAATATAAACCTAAAAAAAAAAAAAAACTGCACAGAAGTCAATAATTTATTTCACTTTAGCAGATGTCTAATTAAGGAAGATAAGATGAAGAAATACTTGGCAAAAGCAGAATGCATTCCGCTTAAGTCGAGATCACCTTAACATAATCAGACCACACACGACTGAGATAAAGCGTATGCACACAGTGGCAGGAAGTAAAGAAGATGCTGCACTATCACAAATATAAAATGTGATTTCCTAGTAGGGGGTTTTCTTTACTATCTTCAACTGTGCATTTCTGAATTGTAGGCTACTGCGCAAAGTTTCAATAGTTACTTCTACAAGTGTTAAAAGTGATACATATTGTGATACACATCACATATTGTGTAGTAATTACATAAGGTTTGGTGCATGCATCAAGTGGTTTTATATAAACTGAAGGCCCAATGATTGTTAAATCAATTTGTAGAACCTGCGGTAAAATGTGAAGTGGTAAAAACTCAACTTTTAACCCAAATGAGAGACGTTTTACACCAGAAGTGTATGACACATTTATGGGTATAATGGGTATTTAAAATATTACAAACAAGAGACAAATCAACCAAGACTGCTCTTTGCATATCTACCCAGGAGTAAAATTCTCCAAAGGTTGCACTCATTTAGTAACCATTTTACTCAACTGTTGTTCAGTATAACTCATCAACAAACTCATCATCATCAGAGTCTTAGTATAAGTATTATTGAGAAATGTTCTCATTAAGGTGCCAGGGGGTTGGAATTTCAACACTCCTGAAAGTGGATACAAAAGGCTGTTTTATACTTGCAGATCCAGCTTCTCTGCTGTAATTTGTGAGTCTGTATACTAGACAGAGCTTGTAGTGAAATGCCCTTTACAAAAACACACCGTTAAATAGTGGAACTTGGAACTTCCCAACAAAATACTACAATACAATTACTATGTTACCGTTTTTATATATTATTTAATATTCGCTAGTTAATGGTCAACAACTAGACAGATATTAAATAATATATATTATTACGTAAATATATATACCATTAACAGTGGTGGCTAATTTCCTATCATGGTTTTATTGTATATTGTATATAACATAATTCATATACAATAATACAATATTATAATATTGTACGCACTATATAATTAATCATGTATATTTATTATTATGCATAGTAACTTATATATAGCCTAACTTATATAGGCTGTAATTAAGCCACTAAATCTTATTGTTGTCCTAATTTGCTCACTAAAATCGAGGTGACACAAGTGGACGAAAGTTGCATAAGTTTTTTTTTTTTTTTTTACCATGCCCTTTATTTTACATTTAGTCGTCTTGGTCAATTTCTTTAAAGGGTTGGAATTTGCACTTCGACATTTCAATGGTTAAAGAAAATACATGACTTATTTCACAGTAACTTTATAAACTTAAGGATGGTTGCTTTACACATCGAGAGTGCTAGAAACAAACAGATAAACAAAGGCAGAGACACATAACGATTATCTCGGTTGACAAAACGATACTTCGCCATACAAGACTAAAGACTAAAATGGAGTACGTGGTTATCTATTGACAGAAAGATTAAAAACACGAAAAACTTACCGATAATCCGAAACAAAACAGAAAAGCAACAGCAGGCGAGATACGTCGGGCCATGGCCGGACGAACACACGATATTTCCTGACACCTGAGATCCGCTGCTGTCACCAGCTGCTTCTGGAAAAGAAGCGGTGTCCCGGTGCTGTGTGATGCGCGATAATGACGAAGAGAACGACTCCGAGAGCTTTAGAGAAACTCCTTATTCAGTGTCTCTCCCACACCCTCACCTTGCGGGATAATAGGAGGACCGACCTAACGTCACAAAGATGGAGGGGTGAGCTAGCTAGAGAAAGTGGGGGGGGGGGGGGTGGTTCAAATTTTTTTTCAAAATTAGACTTCATGTATCATAAAGTGTGGGGTGGCAAGTGTTCTCACCCAGTAGAACTAACATATATCCACAAAACCCGTCCTTAAACCTTTATGTGGTGTACTGTGAGTAACAAAACTTAGATCAATAATAATAATAACAATAATAATAATAATAATAATAACAATAATAAAAAATACACACACACAAATATAAAATAAAGTTTTTTAAACGGAAAATTAATAATACATTTATTTTTATCTGTAACATCTTATATATAATGTCAGACAAAGAATGTCTCAAAGAATGTGTTAATAAATTGCATTGTGTCATCTCGAGTTACATCTTAATATATGTTTTAACTTGGACTATAACTGTCCTTTGAAAAGTAACAGGTAAAATGGGTTGAAAGTTTTATGATTTCACAATAATATTTTGGAGTGAACTAGAAGGTGAATCTAATGCGGATATTTCCACAAATGTAATGTTTTCAGTATTCAAATGGAAAGTTTCAGGGTCGAGCGTTTCATACTGACAGACATAAAGAATAAACAATCGAAATGTAAAATAAAGTGATAAAAGAGGAAAAAAGTACTCCTTTGAAAAATTCACCTTTTTAAAGTGTTTAAAACCAACGTGTTTTTTTTTTTTATGCATCATTTTAAAAAGGGTTTTAATGTATTCATGTATGTAAGTATAAAGCCTTAAATAATCAATGTATGTTACCTAAATAAATGTAGAAACACTCAGTATAAACAGTACTATACCTAAACATTTTGATTACAACATTTGTCAATCAAGAAGCTGGAAAACACAGGTCTGTGTCAAAAGGCCAAAAAAAAAAAAAAAAAAAAAAAAAATTCCATGGGGAAAGTTAAAACTAACACTGAAAATGAAGAGTTACTGTATTCTTTATTTGTTTGTTTGACATACTAAAATACCTTTAAAAACACATGCTGTAGTATCATTATTAAAGCCACACAGTTTGCACATACAGTATGTTCATAACACATGCATGCTTCTATAACTCATTGACAGTATGATCTTGTATTATCTAACGTGGATCAATTCTAAGCTTGTTTTAATGGAAATAATAGATCGTAAAATCATTCTGAGATGAATCATTTTTAAATCAGACAAAAACCTTCATATGCAAAAGCAATCATATGTAGTACATTGGTATAAATCTACTGCACTGGTCCAGATATCAATTTCAGTAGCAGATTAAAAGAAGCAATGCTTTTTGAGCCGCTCTTCTTAAGAATTATTAAATATCACATCTAGTATAAATCGATTCCTCAGAAGCTCACACCTTAACATATAAAGTTGGTTATTCTTAAAATGGCTTAACAGAAACACGTCAGGGTTTGGCCATAATCAGCAGATATAGTTTTCTATAGTCTTTTATTTGTGATGTTTATTCGTAGACTAAATTATTTCAGAAAATAGCACTTCAGTGGAAAAGAGGAGGGTTTTGATGGAAGGTAAAGTCATGGCATGTCTGCTTTCTTTAAAGGAGGTGTAGGAAAAATAGTGGGGAAAAAAGAAATTGGACGAGACAACTTGAGCTGTTTGTTTGTTCTTCCCTTCTGTCAGTCAGTCTCTTTCATTTATTCACACCCACACACTTTCTTTCACTCAATTGTTCACTTTGCTGACTCTCAGTTTTATAAATGACAAAAACAAAGGCAAATCATCATGTCATTAAGTACTAAAATATGGTTTAAATATGGTTTTAGAGATGTTAAAAAGGCCTTGGGGTCTCTAGAAATAGAATATGATGCCAAGGGTGGTTACAGAGGCCCTTTAGAGAGGCTCTCAATAGAAAGTCTTCACCATTTGCACACATTTAGAGAATATCTTGAATGTGAGCTCTATTCAGATGAAGCCTGCACTGTCTGAGTCACCATAAATCTGTTTCTCAGACACAACTGCTGAACAAAGACACTGAAAGAGAGGAAAGAAGAAAAAGAGACATTACACGGCATTTACTCGGTCAGTCATGCTTTAGAAACATTCATGTGAAAGCATAGAAATACATTCATCATTCATTTTGATTACATAACATTGGATTTGTACACTGAAAAAAAAACTGTGTAGAAATCAATTTTCACTCAGAAGTTTTTAGTAAATTTCATCATTAATTACAAAGAAACAGCAAAGAGGACCATAAATTAAATGCTAGATTTAAATAGCATATACTACAATAATATTTTTATGTAACAAAAAAAGAAAATGTTTTATTTGCACTTCAATAAATCTTAAAATTATATATATATATATATATATATATATATACACACACACACACACACACACACACACACGTAATGTTCACTTGAGAAGCACAATTGTGTAAGACACAAATAAATATTAAAGAAAATATATCTACAATTACTTTTATTTTTATTACTGGCATTGTTTCATTTCACTCATAAATTGCTATAGTCAACAGCAATAAATTGATTTAAATGTGAATTTTAAAAGAAGAAAGACTGAAACAGTATTTTGTCTTGTAAAATGTGCTCCAATGATGTTTGTTTGTCTTATTTACAACTATTGTTCTAAATCTAATACTATTTGGTGAGGTTTAAACTTAAAACAGCACTTTGTCAACGGAGTAAGAGAATTAACTTCATTCAAGAAATATTCTCTGGAAAAGTCTTAATTCTTACAGTTTGTATCTTTTTTAGGAACGTTTTGATATTTGTGTAGCGTGTGTGTCAGCTTTGTCTAATGGTGTTCTTGGATGGAGAATAGAAGAATACAGCGAAAACCAGTTGCGCAGGAAACTCCCCTGAGTTTGGACGGTAAACTGTCACATGTCTGTATCTGCAGATGCTGCATGCACACGCTTGTCATCTGTGCACAATAATTATATGACTCATGGTGAAATCAGGAAGATTGGGAGAGTCAGGCTGGCTTAGACAGAGTGTGCTCCAGGGAAAGGTTGGGCAGTCAACGCCCAATTTTCCGTGCTCACATGGAAAACTGCCTAACCAATAGGATGCAGTCCTACACATCATATAGTTGTGTGAAGTGCTGAAATGATATATCGGTGTGCTATTTTTTTACTTTTGTTGTGGAGGCACACATCTTTCACACCCCACTTATGTATGTGGCCAGAATGTTTTATGTTACCGTAATAGTCACAGCTTTAAAAGCAACCCTCTTTTAAAGCTGTGACTATTACGGTAACATAAAACATTCTGGCATTCAGAGGTGTTTTTAAAGTATCACTGAGATACAACTTTTATTCTTCTTCTTATTATTATTATTTTAATCTCTTGAATAATTTTTTATTAATATTTTTTTTCTTTTTACATTTTGTTATGTTTTACTGTAATTTTTATAGATAGATAGATATTTGTTAAATATTTTATATTTCTGCATTAAATATTTCCGTCTTTTTCAGAATGGCTGGGTTTACATGGTTAGGATTAATTTAGGCAATGCAGAGTTCCACAGGATTGTGCTAAAACAAACAAACAAAACCTTCATAAAGGCCACACCCTACAGGACATTTTGGTAGATTTTGAAATAACAGGAAGATGAATTTATTGTATTGTGATTCAAAGACATTAAACACATGTGGTGCACTTTTTTGCCTTGTAATTTTGAGTTAATTTGCCAATTCTTTGAAATATAAATAAGATAAAATCCATCCTGATTTTTTTTTTTTTCTTACCTGGAATTCAGGAACTGAACTGGCATTTTAATAGTTTTTCAATTTTCTGCACAAGCCTGTTCCACACACAGATTAGTGCAACTTGTCAGTAATAATAATTACTTGTAATAACAATCACCAGTGTTGGGAGATTACTTAAATAAATAAATGTAATTTTATTACTTTTGAAATACTTTTCTAAATTTCTAAAGAATGTTTTAAACTCAATCATTTAAAGCAGGCATGGTTAATCATAGAACTCAACGCTGTTTACTCTCATACTATCACTCTAAAAACATGATGAACATTTAAATCACAGCCACCAATAAATCAGACTTTATTGCCTCTTTAACTTTTAGATTGTTCTGAGATTGATTTGTTATGATTTGAAATCATAACAATATATGGTTTAATAGCTTTGATATTTCATATTTTTAATCAAACCTTTGCATAGCAAATATGTTAGGAAACACTGGCATCTAACAATGCCTTGAAAAAGAAAAACTGTTAATATTAAAAATAATAAATGACCAAGTTTTGATTTAAATTTGCACATTGAATGAAATGAAAATAGCATTAACCTGATATAAAATCAGTGGAAGTCTAGGCAATGTCCACGCAGAAAAAAAAAAAAACATAAGTAACTGCAACTTAATTACTGTTTTTTTTTTTTTTTTCAGAAACTGTAACTGTAACTGTGTTACTCCCCTACACTGATGATCACTTATAATTTATATATGCCATGTGTTACAAATGCATTAAAGATCCTGTTCTTGGTAATGATTTTGTTTTTAATCTATTCAATTTAAAATAGATGCCCTACACAGCACCTTTATTTTCAAAGGTTTACAGTGAAGTTATGTGTGTTGGATTTTTGTCAACTTATGCTTTACTGTGTAATGGTGTTCTGATTCTTCAACATAGAACAATAATATAAAATAGATGAAAAGTTAGTAAACAATGACATCTCTAATAGCACAGTGCAGGCTCTGAACATTTGTCTGGTTGTTTATGATGATAAATTGGCCTTTGACACACCCTTGCATTTCACTGACATTTCTTTGACTCTTTTTTTCCTTCTCTTTTTTTTCTCCCGATAATCAGTGTCTTTCTCTCCATCTCGCTCTCTCATTTCCACTTCCCAGTTTTCTCATAGTTAGTCTCATAACAGCATTCTCTTCATTTTTTTCCAGCGTTTACAATTTTACAGATATCAGTCGCCACAATCTTCATTTCCCTTTCTCTTCCTCCATCTTTCCTCTCTTTGTATGAGGGCACTCTTTCTTCTACCTTCTTTCTTTTTCTCTTTGTGTCTCCTTCAGAGTGCAGTCAATAGAAAACAGCTCCATGGCAACAGTTATAGTGAAACCTGAGCTCAGCGATACGGTAGGCATGTCTAGAGTCTCAAATAAACAGTGTTTTCCAGCACTCAGGCGTGCGGAGCTGAAGAATTAGCCAACCTTTTGCTATTTCTGTTCACTACAGACTATAACCAGTCAATCTTCATTTATAATTTCTGCTCTAACATCGTTTCTGTTATATATAACTTTACTGTAAAAGTTTTGGGAGTAAGAAATTATGGATCCCCTTGTAATTTAAAGTTGAACTCTATATGTACTTATAATAATAATAATTCCTTATATTTATATAGCACTTTTCTAAGCACTCAAAGCTCTTTACATGAAAGGGGGTATCTCCTCATCCACCACCAGTGTGCAGCGTCCATCTGGATGATGCGACGGCAGCTATAGTGCACCAAAACGCCCACCACACACCAGCTTATTAGTGGAGAGGAGACAGAGTGATAAAGCCAATTAGTAGATATGGGGATTGTTAGGAGGCCATGATGATCAGAGGCCAATGGGTGAATTTTGGCCAAGTGTCGAGGTCACAACTCTACTCTTTTCGAAAGACATCCTGGGATTTTAAATGACCACAGAGAGTCAGGACCTCAGTTTAACGTCTCATCCGATGGTGCTTATTGACAGTATAGTGTCCCCATCACTACACTGGGGTGCTAGCTAGTTTGTTATTCCTTACATACAGTGTGTTTTATGTTACATTTTGAGTTATTAAGGTAATAACAAATTATTTTAATAACAAAAACAACAAGTATTTAGTTCAAGTTTACTGCATTTTTCTGTATGTTTTATAGTATGCTACCTTTCATAAAAGTTGGATTTGTAATATTTGTTTTTTTTTTATGTTTTTGAAAGACGACCCTTATGCTAATCAAGGCTGTATTTATTCGATCAAAAAATTAAGCAAAACAGCAATATTGTGAAATATTAGTACAATTTAAAATGTATCAACTACATTATACAGTCATCAAAATGTCATCAAATACCTGAAACATTGTCACCATATATCACAATCACCACAGTCACAAGCCCAACTACTCACCCCTAAATGTTCTGTTGCAATCTCTGCCCTCGTCAACTCGGGCTCCTCGGGCAATTTCATATTACAAGACCTCCTAAGCTAACTATACCTTCAACAGAAACGGTATGCCCAAAAGTCTGAGTCTAAACCATCCAGGGAAAGCCCCTGGGGTGTGGGAGGGTGAGGTATACAGCTCCCCCTTTGAGACTATGCATTGAATGTTGCACAAGGAGACAGTCATGTTTCTGGTACTGAAGGGAACCCCCGTAGACATCATCCTGGGACGCCCCTGGTTAACCCTTCCCTTTTCAGATATCAGACCTTGTGAAACAACTTGCTGGAGTGAGTTCTGCCAGCATAACTGTCTCAACGAGGCACAACAAGCCTCAAGCCTCGTTCTACTCCAGTTCCAGCCCAAATCTCTTTCACCCTCTTTTAGAGCCCCAACACTGTTGAAGTTCCTACTGTCCCATCTGACTATGAGTCATTCCAGGATGTATTCAGCAAGCAGGCGGTCACCCGCCTTCCACCTCATAAGACTGTGCAATCAACCTGCTGTCTGGGACAAAGCTACCCAAGGGTAAAGTATACCCGCTGTCCATCCCAGAGGGGTATGGAGGATTATATACAGGAGGATTCCTCTAACCCTCCACCTCGCCTGCTGCCTCTAGTTTTTATTTTGTGGACAAGGAGGCCTTGAGCTTGAGGCCCTGCATAGACTACTGGGCCCAAACAGTGAAACTGCCGTACCCACTTCCCATGGTGTCCACTCCCACAGAACTGCAACGGTTCCTGGGTTTTGCCAACTTCAACCATTGATTCATCACGAACTACCTATGCTCACTGCTCTGCTCAACTCCCTCCGTGGTAAGCCCAAGTCCCTGTCCTGAACCTCCACCACTCACAAAGCCATTGAAAGACTAAAGGAACCATTCAGCATGCAATCTTGCATCATCCCGATCCCCAAGCAGCCATATCACCCTGGAGCCCAAAACCGGTTTCCCACTGAAGCTAAGCAGGGCTGAGCCTGGTCAGTACCTGGATGGGAGACCTCCTGAGGAAACTAGGTTGCTGCTGGAAGAGGGGCTAGTGAGGTCAGCAGGGGGAGCTCACCCTGTGGTCTGTGTGAGTCCTAGCACCCCAGTGTAGTGATGGGGACACTATACTGTAAACAAGCACCGTCCTTCGGATGAGATGTTAAACCGAGGTCCTGACTCTCTGTGGTCATTAAAAATACCAGGATGTCTTTTGAAAAGTGTAGTGGTGTGACCTTGGTATCCTGGCTAAATTCGCCCATTGGCCTCCGACCATCATGGCTTCCTAACAATCCCCATATCCACTGATTGGCTTCATCACTCTGTCTTCTCTCCATCATCCAGGTGGATGCTGCACACTGGTGGTGGACGAAGAGATACCCCCTGACAATGTAAAGCGCTTTGAGTTCCTAGAAAAGCGATATATAAATGTAATTATTTATTATTTATTATTATTATTATTATTATTATTATTATTATTATTATTATTATTATTATTATTATTATCCACCACCAGAGTCGAGCTGTGTTGTTCCAGCAATTTGGTGAGCCTCCTAGCCTCCACCCTTGTGCATATTACTCAAAGAAACTGTACCCAGCAGAGGTAAACTATGATATCTGTAAATTATGTTTAGTAAGCTCTTGAGGAGTTGCGACACACTTGGGGTCCCAAATTCATCTCACATTTGTGGAAAGCCTTCTTCTGTCTATTAGGAGTGACAGTGAGTTTGTCCTCCATCTACCATTCACAGACAAATGACCAGACTGAGTGTAAGATCCAGGAGCTCGAATGATACCTCCTGTCATACTGCCATGACAACTAGCACAGCTGGAACCATTTCTTCTCTTGGGCTGAGTACACCAAAAACTCCCTCCACAGAGATACCAACGGGCTGACCCCTTTCCAGTGACTACTCAGTTTCCAACCCTGGCTCTTCCCCTGGACGAGCTATCCCTCAGAGGTTCCAGCTGTGGACTACAAGTTCAGAGCGAGTGAGAGAGTGTGGGACTCAGTTCACATCTTTCTCCAACGTGCTGTGCGGAGGTACAAGACATTTGCAGATGCCTGTCACTACAACACCCCCACATACCAAGCAGGGGATAAGGTATGGCTGTCCACCTGGGATCTCCGCCTCCGCCAGCTGTGTAGAAAGCTGAGTCCCTGCTATATCGGTCTGTTCCCCATACAGAGGCAGCTCAATGAAATCACCTACCTGCTACAGCTTCCTTCCATGTACCACATTCACCCTAACTTCCATGTTTCTACCATTCTATCCATCTGCACCAGGACCTCCCAAGCAGAAAGCACTTCCTCCTCCAGATATCCTGGACCAGCCACCCATCTACCAGTTTCAGGACATTCTGGATTCGGGGCGACAAGGTGGAGTACCTGATTGACTGGCAGAGGTGTCAAGTAACGAAGTACAAATATTTCGTTACTGTACTTAAGTAGAAATTTGGTGTATCTATACTTTACTTGAGTAATTATTTTTCAGCCGACTTTTTACTTCTACTCCTTACATTTTCAGGCAAGTATCTGTACTTTCTACTCCTTACATTTTAAAAATAGCTTCGTTACTGCTATTTCATTTCGGCTTGTTTTCATTCCGGCTTGTCATCATTCAAAAAAAAAAATTTATATATATTTCTTAAAAGTAGGGTTGGGTATGGAACCGGTATCCGATCGCCTCAGAGTCAGTCTGCTTAAATTTCACATGAAACCAGCGTCAGACTGGGTCCTCCCGTCTTTCAGCACGCTCTTCAATCCGCAGACCACGGCGGCGCAGCGCATGCGCACTTAAACAAACAGAGGACACAAGGTATGTGTTTATCGATAGATTGTTAGAATATCCATATCTGTGCAGTTCTTTGTCATAAATACAGTTTACAAAAGGTCACAAGGTAGCAGTCGGTTTCTCATCTGTAAAGTTTTCGCTCATCACACCACAGCCGTTTTTGTTGTTTCCTCCAGCGAAAATCTAGCCCTTAACACATATGAACGAACACATACTTTAATTACACCTAATATACAATATAAAATATCAGTTTACATTTCCAAACATTCATTTTGCCGTTGTCAGCCTGCTTGTGCATTCAAAATCGCACTAGATTATTATTAAAATTAATGGCAAACTGATATTTCCTACTGACACACTACAGCAAAAGATATAAATAACTGTCTTAAAACCCTTTTTGGGGTGAAAATACAAATTTTTCCATAAGAGTTTTGCACAGTACTGTATTTTAAAAACAACATTGTTGCTACTTTATAAAGAATGACCATACAGTAATTCACAGAACTGATAAAATACAGTGAAAGGCAGCACTCATCTTAACTAAATATCAGAGTGAGTGACAGATACAGTAGAAACATTATGTGTGGTTTTGTATTAAATAATGACCCAGATTGTGAAATACATTTATTAGCCTTAGATTAAGGAAAGCACAACTTGGGAAATGAGAGCATCCAAGCTGAAAAGCTATGGATTTATTTTAAATATTTGTAATGTTCTTTAAAGTTATCCATAGTAGCGAGACGTTTGAATAAATTAGCGTTTCTGATTGACGATGCGATTGACAATGTTGTGATAAGTAGGCTATACCAACTTTGTAACTCGTTACCCCCCGAACAAGATAGCAGACGTATGTACCAAATACAAGAAGGTATCAATCAAGAAAGTATCAGGATTATGACTTCTTTTTCAATTTTAGTTTTTGATTAATCACTTGGATTAATCATTCATTTTGACAGCACTATAATGTTTACTGTAAATAGACAACCATACAAGTGTAATTGTTACTAAGCCTGCACCAATGTTCTTGTCCATTGCCCTCGCAGATTCCTGCAGCTAAGCTTGGATGTACATTTACATTCCATTAAAGGTTATTGATGACAAGCCTCTAAAGTTTGACTTTTTGCACCATAACAATACTTATTGGCAACTAGTCATCATATCTCTAGTCCTTTAATGTATTTGGATTGTACTAAAGTGTGTGCATTTTAAATGGGCATATATGCGGCTGATGAAGACCTGAAGGTCGAAACGTTGCTTGATTAAATTCCTCTGGAGCAGTAGTTTTCAGTGTTCAGACTTCACTTCTTTATTTGTCTATTTCATTCAGTTGTCTTGCACCTGCGTCCTAATTGGATGTTTGGGATGTGCACACCATTTTTGTATTTTCATATATGCGGCAGAAACAGGAAGCCTAGTGCATCCCAAATTTTTCAACATGAACATTTTAATATAACATTATAGTCATTATGGCCTATGGCCTTTAGAAATTTTTTTTTTTTTTTGAGGAGGTGGGGTGGTGTACAATAGGCCCCTGTGGTGCGGCCTAAGCTTTTGCTCTTAATGCCATTTTTTTTACATTACTTTACTTACATTACTTTTATACTTTAAGTAGTTTTTTAAACCAGTACTTTTACACTTTTACTTGAGTAAAAAGCTTGAGTTGATACTTCAACTTCTACAAAAGTCTTTTTAAACTCTAGTATCTATACTTCTACTTGAGTAATGAATGCCAGTACTTTTGACACCACTGTTGACTCGGAAGGGTACGGACCAGAGGAAAGATCATGGGTGGCCTGGGACGATGTACTCGAACCTATTCTGCTGGCTGAATTTCATTTCACTCATCCCGTTCATCCTGCAACCAGAGGCCGTGGCTGCCCCCTCGCTGCTTGAGGGCATCGGGAGCCACCCCTGAAGGAGGGGGGTAATGTCCGGGATTCTGCACAATCACCAGCCCCAATGCACACCAGATCCCAGTCACCTGATTATTGATCACCCGCATCTGCACTCTGTAATCAAGGCCTCTTTTTAAACACCCCACATTCAGTCTTTCATCGTCCAGTACACTTACCCAAACTTACCAGACTCTCTTATGTTACTAATCTGTCTATACTTACCTGATTAACCTGCAACTCATTCAATAAACAAACCTGTTATAACACAAATCCCTTGTCTCTGGCCTGTGATGTGACACTATGAGAGGCCAATTGGGGTGAAACACTGACTCACTGTCTGACATCAGACATACCTACCACACATCTGCACTAAAAATACGGCACACCCAGTTCAAGTGAAAAAAAAAAAAAACTTCTAATGCCCCTAAACTATATTTTAAATGTCCTGAAAACATGTTTAGGTAGGAAAATGTGTTGTGGTAATACATTTTGTGTACATGCTATTAGAATTTTTCAGACATTCTATCCCTATATTTGTTTAATTTCAGCATTTACTGAGAGGTTTCAAAATTAGGGAAAGGAAATAAGAGAGCGGGTCACATACCTGCGCTCAGAGAGTGAACAAACAGAGCGCAGAGTGATATTACTCATGCTGAATTACATGCATGCATCAGTGCTCATGCAGGCAGAATGCATTATCCTAAACAAAGATGTGCTACATGATACAGAAGTAAATATGTGAGCTATCTGAAAATAAATCTGATTGAGGGTGAAAGTGGTTTATGCTTGAGGTTTGGATGCATAGGGGACGTTTGCTGTCAGCGTGCATCAGTAGCAGCTGTACTGTCACTTTAAATAGTTATTACATCCCATCTCACACTTGGTTGAGTGACTGGTATTTCTTTCTCACACTCTCACAGGTTTAATTTCTATCTCTTCTGTCTTTCTTTTTTGTACATCATTCAGAATTGAATAAATAATTAATTCAAATTTGAGTTCCTGAATTTAAATTGAGGCAGCCAACTGGATGCAAAACTATAAATCTGAATAGAATTTAATGACAGAAATGAAATGGTGTACATTTTAATATTTGATCATTAATAGCTTTTAAAACATTTTGTTTTCTTTTTGAATTACACATAAACGTGTTATCATATTATTATTATTATTATTATTATTATTATTATTATTATTATGCATTTTATTTATAGATGCCTTTCGTGGCACTCAAGGACACCTTACAAAGTCCATAAAACATACTAAAACAATAACATTAAACAAGAAAATAAAAAAACAAACAGACATAAAATCACATAAAACTTGCTTCAACAAATAAGTCTTAATACGAGATTTAAAGACCGGAAGACTTGAACTATTGCGAACTTCTACAGGAGTGAGTTCCATAAAAAGGGAGCCACATAACCAAAAGCTTGTAACTGACCCCATGAAAGTTGTCAGAGTGCACTGGAAAACAAAAGTGGAGAAGCAGATCTTAAATGTGAGAAGGAGTGTGTATATGAAGAAGATCCAAGAGATATGAAGGAGCCAAATTGTTGAGAGCTTTGTAGGTTAAAAGTAACATTTTTAAATTCGAACAAAATTTAACTGGGAGCCAGTGCAAATTTTGTAGAAAAGGAGAGATGTGTTCAGAGTTAGACGTTTTGGTAATAACTCAAGCAGCGGCATTTTGTACCAACTGTAGTTTGTGAAGTGATTTGGAAGGAAGTCCATAAAACAAAGCAACAGTCGATTTGTGATGTTACAAAAGCATGCACAAGAGTAGCCATGAAAAGACAGGGAGCAGACAAATGTCAAGCATACCCGTTTATAGCAAAAGTGAAACTAGCAGACTGTGTGAAATGCGCTATAGGCTGGAAGCGTCTTCTGCACTAATGCAAATGTGTGTATGCTGCGCATGTTTAGCTTGCTCTGAAATTATGGTTTTAATTCGTACGTGAGGGTCCGTGTACAATGCGAATGATGCAAATTAGATCACAAATATCGTAAGGGCGTACTCGTAAAATGTAGTGGTTTCCTGCATTACACTATTGAGCTGCTGCAATGGAGCAGCTCTAATGCGCCATTTAAATGAACAGTGAAAGTAACAAAAGCTTATACAATACATTTTTTATAATCACTATTATTATTATTATTATTATTATATGTATCATATCGGTATCAGCGAATACTAAAAAAAGAAAGCATCTGTATCGGACTCATTCTGAATAAAGTGCTATCGGTGCATACCAGTATTCCTAATATAAAAGAATGCAAAATGGATGACGCTGTTAAAATTAGTTTCAAACGGCAGGGTTTTATCGAGGATGACACCCACACTTTTAATCTGATTAGACAGAGAAACAGGAAAGTTGTCTATTATCACAGCGGAAACGTTTGACTTATCTATTGCGGTTTTGTACTAAAAAGATAAATTTTACTTTTATTTAGTTTGAGAAAATTACTTGAAAACCAAGTTTTCCACGAATCGGGATCTCACTTCAAAAGACCAATCTTTGAGTGTAAACTAAATGAGCCAATTCATATTGGCATGCAATCATTGCATCCAACTGCAGCTGAAATTATGGTTTTAATTCGTACGTGAGGGTCCGTGTACAATGCGAATGATGCAAATTAGATCACAAATATCGTAAGGGCGTACTCATAAAATGTAGTGGTTTCTTGCATTACACTATTGAGCTGCTGCAATGGAGCAGCTCTAATGCGCCATTTAAATGAACAGTGAAAGTAACTAAAGCTTATACAATAATTTTTTTTTATAATCACTATTATTATTATTATTATATGTATCATATAGGTATCAGCGAATACTAAAAAAGAAAGCATCTGTATCGGACTCATTCTGAAAAAAGTGCTATCGGTGCATACCTACAGTATTCCTAATATAAAAGAATGCAAAACGGATGACACTGTTAAAATTAGTTTCAAACGGCAGGGTTTTATCGAGGATGACACCCACACTTTTAATCTGATTAGACAGAGAAACAGGAAAGTTGTCTATTATCACAGCAGAAACGTTTGACTTATCTATTGCGGTTTTGTACTACTAACAAGATAAATTTTACTTTTATTTAGTTTGAGAAAATTACTTGAAAACCAAGTTTTCCACGAATTGGGATCTCACTTCAAAAGACCAATCTTTGAGTGTAAACTAAATGAGCCAATTCATATTGGCATGCAATTATTGCATCCAACTGCAGCTGATCAAAACTTAAGCATAAAAAGGCAGCAGGTGCAATGCATACCAGGTTTTTGCTGAGGAGCTGAGCCAGTGACCCGGCCGTTCATCAGTGGTAAAGAAGCCGTGACATCTCAGTTCCCTCCTTCAAGGAACAAGGGTTACATATGTAACCAAGGCATTCCTTTTCAGTTGGTTACTCTCTACATTACGTCTGTGACTGACAAATTGGGGTCCTATACCAAAGTGCCATGGATGCTGCCCCTTCCAGTGCCCTGGCCGGGTCTCGCAACAAGAAGACTACTCACTGTTGTCATAGCACTACCCACTCAGTGAGATTGGATAACACTGGGAAAATGTACCCATTCCACTTGGAACAGGGACACTGTGGAACCCCCTTCCTTTCCAAAGGAGGTCTTGGAAACAAATATAAATAGTGTTCCTGTAGCTCAATTGGTAGAGCAATGCGTTGTCAAGCACAAGGTTGGGAGTTCGATAGGTAAAAATGATAGCCTGAATGCACTGTAAGTCGCTTTGGATAAAAGCGTCTGCTAAATGCATAAATTTAATTTTTAATTTAATTTAATTTCATTTAAATATGCATATGAACATCCATTTAGGTGCATATGGACAATTGGAGGTGATGGAAACCCACTTGGAAATGGCAGAAGTCTGCCAGGGAAACACAGGCTCTGAGGCTACACCGTGAACTTTACACATGGGATTCACTTAGGTCTCACATATGGAACCCAGCCTACTGCCGGTTCTCGAGGATTCATTAGGAGAAAGGCCTGGCACTGGATGCTCCACCACTTCTGGCTACTGAGGGGATGGAGGAGATCGACAGGATCTACAGTTCATCCTCTGATGGATATTTCTTGAGTTTTAATTAATATTACAAATACATTCATATCAAAACAATTTTCAAATTCTGAGAATTTTTGCTTCACCTTGTTTCACACAGAATTTCTAATAATAATAATAATAATAATAAGCTATAATGACTTATTATAAGAATAAGTACGTAGTGTGATTTTCATACAGTATGTCAGTCAGGTGTTTGGAGGTGCGGCAGGTGCTCACACCCAGACTCAAATGAAGTGTAGGGCTTCAATATCACCCAACACACGATGTTCATCCCCATATCAAGAAGATCAGGATTTTTATTTCTCATCAACTGGGGGTTTTCATGACACAATCAACCCACCAAAAACAGAAATTGTTTACAATTACAAGACACAAATTAAAAATATAAAATAATAGAATATATAAAATATTACTAAATTTTACACTGGTAAAATTGATAAGAAAATAAATAGTCAATAAACAAAATAATTAAACAATAAAGTTAATTAAAATATAAAATAAAATGCATGAAAAATATATACTGTTGAAAATTGGACCGCTATACAGCATTTTTATTTATTTTTTATTTTTTATTATATCATACACACCTCTGCTGAGGGGAAATTGTGTAGCTTTGAGCATGAGCAAAGCACAACATTTAGAAAAAAGAGTAAAATATGGACAAGGGGTGGAGACTGGAAACATGTACATGCTATTCACCTGGGAGCTCCTCGGGACATGTGTTGCAATAAACAGTTATTCGAGATTCAGGGTGGGTGAATCAATGTGCAAACAATCCACCTTTGCTGATTAAGTCATTCCCATGGCAACAGGACATAAAGTCCCTTAAAAATGTCCTTAATAATTACCCTTAATAATTTCTGCAATTTCCTTTGACTGACTTGATGTATTTCATAAGGCCTTAATTGCTCTGATTTCTGTGTTTTATGAATACTATAATATCCAGACATGCTTTACAAGTGTACAAGTAACTAACATTTATCAGTTGCTAATTCTTTTACATTTCAGACACAATTCCACCTATTTTATGAAAACAACCTGCTCTTTTTCAATGCCTTTAAAGACATCAAGACGATTAATGAATGTACTGTTTTTAGTGATTCAGAACTAAATGTCCCAAAAGCCAATGATTCACTAACTAGTTTAAAATCCTTTAAACTTACAAAAACCCAACACTTTTTTAGTGCCATTTATAAAATGCACTTGCATAAATTAGTCACCTAACTACAATATGTCAACAAAAACCCAACGGTTTTTATTTGCTCTCTTGATCATGGATGTCAGAGTATTTCTACAACAGACATCTATGTGTGCTGTAGTAAAATGAAGGTTTTAAATGGATAACAGTTCAGTGAGCTGTGCATAATAGTATACAGACTCAACACTTACTGACGGGGCTCTGCCAAATTCCTTTCTGCCCAACCCAGCCCTTCCTCCACCTCCCCTCCACACAAACACCATCAGATTGCAACATGCTCATCTCCAGGCTGTTGTGCTTCAAACTTCCACACCAACACATTTCAGAAGGGTCTCAAAACCTGACAAATGACCCCCAGAAACAAGATATACAACTTTTCTGTCAGAAACAATACCTACCTTTGTCCATTGTTTTTTTGGGCACATATTACAAATCTCCCTTCTCTGTCTCTCTTACCGTTTTTCCGCAAAAAACAAAGACTAGTTTAGAAATTGACACTATACTATATGGCCAGAAAGGATTTAAGCAAATAAAGTTGCATACTTCAAAAATATATGTTCAAATAATGGTACTTTACATAAAATGACAGGGCCTAAAAAAGCTAGTTTCTTTTTTTTTTTCAAGAAGTGAGAAGAAGATACTCAAGCTTCAGAAATGATGATAATCAACCTCATTGGAGTCCAATAGTATATGAGGTATTTAGTTTCAATTGATTTTAAATTAGATTTGCTAATTTTGTAGACATATAAATGGATGAATGAATTCTGTGTGCTTGTATTATTTTCTAGCAGTGGGGTAAATCATATAATAACTAGGTTGTAGAGACTTTGGTTAATAATTACAGTTAATTTGCATTTACTGCATTTACTATATATATATGCTTATTAGGTAATTAAATGCAAAAGTTGTGAAAAAAGGGTTATTTTCTTTGCTAAATGTGTAAATTTAATGACTGTCTGTATCATCATGAGTACATCCTGTACTCCACCCAAAGAGATTGAGATTAACTGAGGCATGCATTAATCATGTCTGAAAATCAGATGGTATAACAGGTGAAAGTCTGTTCTGTTAAAGTATAACCTCACTCTCTCACAAACACAAGCTCAGGGGGAGTTTCAAGGGCCAGTTTGGGGCGGAGTCTAAACTGTCCAGAGCTTCCCAAACTAAGGAAGTCGTGGACAAAGCATTGTTCAAACTGTTTAGTGTACTCAAGACTAACTGTTCTGCCCCATTGATATAAAAAGAGAGAGTCTGAGGCTCTGCCACACCCATATAAAAGACTTCAATGGCATGAGTGCCGCGCTGCGCCGCGCCCAGAGGACTTTATCCCAGCACGTCTGGGAGATAGATGCAGTAAAGTGCAGTGCAGTCCAGAGAAATTCAACACACACACACGGAAGGATGTATGACCGCGCGCTGTTCGCTCTCTGCCTGCTTACTTTGGTAAGTTAAAGTTTCAGTTGCGGTTGTCAGTTGTTATCTTGCTTTTTGTCATTTCGTTTTAGGTCATATATAGTTTTAGGCCTACCTGTGTTCTTGTCGTATCCTAATTACCTTGGTAACCATAGTTTCCGTCAAACGCCATTTAGTTGTTAGAAGCCCGCATTGCGAAGAGCATTTTATTAATCGATAGTTTGTCTTTTTTTTCACCAAAACATGTCGAAACACCCTTAAAGCAACTTAATATATACTAAAATAATCTCAAGATGTATACACTAGATATATTTTACTTGTTGACGGAAGTTTCATTATAGACTAGGCCTTATTCTTCTCCAAATAAGTGAATATTTTAATCACGTTTTTACAGAAAAACAAATAACGTTAGGCCTATTACATTTAATTAATAGAATAATGAATTCTTATGCTTACCGAATATTTCTGTCTTTTTAATTTCCTATTTTGTCACGACAGTGAGGGTATTACCAAGTGATTACGTCATTATAATCAATAACTAGTACTGTGGTAGTTTTGTGGAAACTATGTTTACCATGATTTATTTTTAAATAGGCTTTCCTAAGATATAATAATCAAATATTACAATTAGATTTTAATATTTAAATCAAATAAAATAAAATCAAGTTAAATCACACACACACACACACATTTTAACAAACCATTTGGAAATTATTTCTGGTGGATATTGGTTCAAAGGGATGAATCTACATGAACATTAATAATTTTGGATAATGTAGTTCTCACTAATTAGTTATCTGCATTTGAATAGCATGATGGATTGTTGCTGTTTTCTCTCTCTCCATCAAACAACTGTGCTGCTATGTGTGCTTAGTATCATCCAGCGCGGACTATGTTCAAATGTGCTGTTCATTCATTCATTCATTCATTCATTCATTCACTGATGTTTCCTATTTATTTCACAGGGTGGGTCAGTTATTTTTATTTGTTAGTGATGGATCTATTAAATGGATCCATCATTTGTAAACTTTGTGATGTGCTGATATTGTTAGGTAAACACACAAAGGCACACTTTATTTTTTTATGTTTTGTTGACTCCTTTATTAGTGATAGTAAAAGAAACACAAAGACACAATGACAATAAACACTTAAGCAAAGTAAAATTTATTTTCTCTTATGTTCAAGTGTTTAGGTCTACAGGTCCCACTGGACAGATCAGGCTTGTTTGGTGATAAGATAAAGCTGATATATTACCAAAACCCTTTTTACTTTACACCATGAAATGAGACAGAATAACATGTAACATGTAGAGTACTTGAAATCTGCCTTCTTTTTTTGGCTTATGGTTAATGTTTCCTTATTAGTGGTTTTGTTTAGCTATGTTCTGTATTTTATTAGCCATAGTTTCCCATGTCATTCTTGAGTTATGGGAGTTATTGTTTCGTTTCATCACTCTTTGTTTGACACACACAAACAAAGGCATTTGGTGTAATCACAGCTTTCACAGTAACAATGCGAGGTGGTTTGCCGTGTAAAACAAGAAAATAAGACAAATATACTGATTAACAACCCTCTACAGTGTGAGTAAATCACATGCGACTAGGGCTGCACGATTAATTGCAAGCGATTATCATGCGTGTCTTGTTAGTAAAGCCAGTTGTGTGATTAGTAGGGGTGTGCACGGATAGTTGAACATTCGAATATTCGTTCTGCTCTAATTATTCGATAAATAAAAATGATATTCGGATTTCGCAAAAAAAACAACAAAAAACCAAGTTCACAATAAAACCTAATTTGGTCAGTTTCTGTGATTCTCCACTGCATATTTGAAGATGTATGCAAACAAAAAATAATTAATGAATGAATAAGGGGCCGTTCACATATCGCGCCTAAAAACACGTGGAAAACACGTCTCCTTTTTTCCAAAGCGCTTGGGCAGAAGCTTGTTAAAGATGAAGGAAACAATAAATGTTGCTGAAAAATAACATCTGTTTCATTAAACTTAATTTAAATAAATGAATATTCGTTTTTGTGAGCTCAAATATTCAAATGTGATATTTGTGGAAAACGCCCATCCCTAGTGATTAGCGGTAAATGTCCACCACCTGATTTCAAATGGAGCAGCACTTAATTGACAGAGCCGTAGTTCGCTGACAAGCTACGTAATATCACGTTCATAATCGCAGATGAATCGCATACGATTATGAATGAGATATTGCATAGCTTGTCAGAGAACTACGACTCTGTCTATTAAGTGCCCGCTCCATTTGAAAGCAGGTGATGGACATTTACCGCTAATCACAGAACTGGCTCTATGGCTTGATTAATCGTGCAGCCCTATATGCGACTAAATCTTCACCCTGAGGGCGACTAAATGATGTCTAATATTAGCCAGTGACTAAATTCTCAGATTTTACACGCCAGTGTGAGTTGGAGGCTAAAGTCATATTCGCACGGTATTAGTATTATCTTGGGACCATGTATGATTTTGAAATTACTCCCCCACACCAATTTCGTGTGGTGGATTCGCACGGGAAAGCAATGCTTGTGATTTTACTCAAATGTACTGACTTATCTCCCGAATACCCGGATGTCAAGGCTTTGAGAGTCCCATTCTATGGCCCTTAGATGGATTAAAAATATAAATAAACTCGTGCGCTGTGTCATTTACATTCCACCAGGTTAAAATAATATCTCAAGCTTTATGCTTGATTTATTTGTAATACAATAACCTCAAAACCTTTTCAGCTTTCTCTTTCTTCAAATTGTATGGTGTAGCAATATGACAGCACCCAAAATACTTTTAAACACTGCAACGCAGTTCATTCGTCGCAAAAGATGGATAAAAAGGCGCACAGGAAACAAAAACCTTGAAAAATGATACACGACCTGCCAAATGCTGGCCAAATCACAGAAATGCAGATTCGCACGGGTCTAAAATTATCACCGAAAAAATGGTAGGTCATTTGCGGGGGAGTTTTACTTTTCAAATTACAGACATGGCTGATTCGCACGGGATTAAAATCACAAACAACTTCGGCAATTATAACAAATGACTGGAGATCACCTGGTAATCCCTTGCGAATAGGGCTTAAGTAAAAGTTTAGCACAGATATATTTTTACTTGCCAAACACTGATTGAGCGCTTCAGAGTTTCATTCTCCATCCGTTATCTGTGATATTTTTCAGTTCATCTGAATGGATGCGCAGCACACCTGTGTTTGTGTATTTGACGTATCATAAACTCTAGTGTGAAGGCGCACACTTCCCCGTCGCTTTGTCTCACACACGCAGAGAGAGAGAGAGAGAGAGTGCGAGAGAGAAAGAGAGAGCGAATTGATGCGTCACCTGTGAATTATATTCTTCGTTGTATTTTCCTGTCAAAATAACGGTGTTCCTTTGGAATTATTCAGTTTTGAAGAACTGTCGGATTTTCAAGTAGTGGGCGGAGCTAATGCACAAATGACAATCTCATTGGCTGGTGCTCGCCTGTATTGTCGTCCCTGTATTGATTTCACCAAATCAGTTTGAGCGAACACACACAACTGGATTAATATTCATGAATACAGTAGCTCATTAATCCTTAGTGCATTTTATATTGCTCTTATTAGTAGAATTATAATATGCATTCAATTATGGTTATCAAGTTTTAATTCTAATTACTAAAGTTATACCATTAAATAATACTTGATTATCACATTATAATGCTTGACAGACTGATGTAAAGAGTGTACTTATTTAAAATGTAAAAAATTGTGCCATTTTACAAACATTGACTTTTTAATACAGTATCCTATATTATGACAATAAGAAGTATATACTGTTTTAAAAATAAATTCAAATTCCTACAGTTAACATGATTATGATAATCAAACAATCACAATCCTCGCCTGATTCATTAGAATTAGGATTTGAAGTAATAAGATGATTCAAACCACATTATGCAGGTATTGCTCAGTCACGCTTGGGAATGTAATACACCCTTTATTCTCACTCTCACTCTTTCAATTCCTCCCTTCAGGTGCTGCTTCAGAGTGCTGCGTCTTGTGAGGTGAGGCCTGTGCTCGCTCAGGTTCCTAAGAGGCTGCCCGCCGGTTATGTCATTTCCGAAGGCAAGGAGGAATGTAAGATTTGTGATGTCACTGTAAATCTTTTCATCCAAATGACATGAAATGACCTTGTCTGACTTTATGCAGACCAAGCTTTTCCTTCATTTGATGTTGCTTATGAAGTTTGACAACATTACATTTGCATAAAGATAATAAATAGTAAAAAATTTGTTCTTCCAAGAATGTACATTTCTGTCATCATTTACTCACCCTCATGTCATTCCAAACCTGTGTGACTTTCTTGCTTCTATGGAATGAAAAAGTACCTTTTAAATAGACACAAATGCAGCATAAAATTATCATAGAATTCAAATGAAAATGAAAAGTCAACTGAAAGGGAAGATTATCAGTGAATAATGATGGAACTGCTTTCATTTATCTTCAGTTTTAAAGTTTTAGTAATTTTAGTACTTTAATACTATTTTATTTCAGTTAGTTGCCAAAGCAATTTGTTTATTTATTTTTGTATTTTGTTGCTTTTTTATTATTTAATATTAATAATATGTTATATTTATATAAACTAAAAAAAAACAGCTTATTTTGAATTAACAGAAATGTTTTGTAATACCTTTAGTTGATAAAAGCAGTACTGGTAATACTTTTATGGTGCTTTTCGTACTTTATTTTTTACTTTGAAAGCTTACTTTACTTTGAAGACTTAGTTGCATTTTTTTCCAACAGTAACTCTCAAAGGCTGTGCGGCCAAACCTGTGGCCTTTACTTCCAGTGACCCTGACTTCGCTGTAAATACAGATGGATCCATTATCACAGTTCATGGTTTGGAGATTACAACAAAGCAGTTTTCTGTCCTGGTGCAGGATGAGAACAGACTGGATTGGAGGGTGGACATTATCCTGTCCTGTAAAGATGAGGTAAAACTACAGTCTATAATTCTTAGCCATAAAACATGTGATCTGGATCAGCAGCATGAGGAATATTTCTCTATATGTTCTGTCTTCAGCTATCTCAGAAGTCCAGCAGTGCGGCTCATAAGCGTACTAAGAGAAGATGGAGACCGTTGCCTTTCTCTGTTGTTGAGAATGACATCCCTCCTTTCCCAAAGCAACTGGAGAGGGTGAGACATTGTAACATGAGCTATATCTCTTCTTTAGTCATTCCACTAGGCCCTTCACATTTCCTCCTCCATTCCTAGATCTCATTTTGACCTTTTGCTATACTTCCATTTCTTAATGCTTCTGTGCTCATCTTTCCTCAGATTGCATCTGATTCTGCAGTAAATTACTCAGTGTATTATGAGATCAGTGGACAGGGTGTGACCACAGATCCTAAGGGCTTATTTATTCTGAGCAAGTATAGCGGCATGCTGAGTGTGACCAGGGCCGTTGACCGTGAGCAGTACCCACAATTCAATGTGAGTCTGAAGATTTCAGACCCTATGCAGAAAACGTATGCATGAAAGTATGGTCTGGAATATGATTAAAGCATCAGTACAAGTAAATATGTCTGCTTCGCTTGTTTCTCTTGTAGTTTATAGCTCGTGTGTTTGACTTAAGTGGCAAGGAAACAGATCAATTTCTGCCCATCACTGTGAATGTGGAGGATCAGAATGATAATGCCCCTGAATTCATAGGAGGTCGATTCTTCACCGTAGAAGAGCGGTGCAGGGCAGGTATGAAAGAGGACACAACATACATTCTTAACGGTCAAGCACAGGCATATTCTTGTATAGTCATTTTTTTTTACTTCATTTAATTTGTTGATTTTATTAGGAAAAATCCATTGTATCACCACATTTTTTTTTACTGTGATGTATTAAAAAATATTGTATTACAGTAATGAAAATCATTTTTGAAAATAATGGGAATAGCAAAAATAAAGGAAAAAGGAAACAGTCCAGAATGCATTTGTGATGAGTGATGAGAATTGGTGGGCAAAATATTTTTTACAAATGTCACAATTGGTGTTAGTATTGTTTTGTATGCTGTAATATTTTGAATTCGTTTTTACTTTCATATTTTCAGCTTTCAGCTAATTTTGTTATGTGCTTTTGTCATTTTTATTTCAGTCTTTGTTTTAGTACATTTAGTACTTGAACTTATTTTGTTAGTTGCCCAGTGCAACATATAAGTTTCATTTTATTAATTTTTTCAAAAATGTTCTTCAAAAATATAAATGTTATTCAAAAATAAGCTTTCTTTTAATAAATTAAACAAATTTTAAATAGTTTTTTTTTTAGTTAACAAAAAAAAAAAAAAAAAAAAACACCACAAAGCAAAAAATATTAATGCGCTAAAATCATTGAGAGTCATGAAAATAATTTTTAATAGTTTTTGTTTTAGTTAACAACAACAACACCACTCACCACAAAGCAAAAAAATATTAATGCGCTAAAATATAAGCTTCATTGTGTCATGCTTCTCTTGAGCAGGGAACGTGGAGACTTTATTGCTCCAAACACATTGGGAACACAGACTAAAATTCAAGACCGGACACCAAAGACAGGGAAACACAGGGCTTAAGTACTAGAACTAAACGAGGAGTAAACTAAATAATTAAAAACACATGGCTGGGGACTAATAACATGATGATTAGAACAAAACAAGGACAGGAAACGGGAAATTCAAATATGGTCAGAAGAGTGAGGGAAACACAAGACAGAGTCGGGCACATTTTCATTATAGCGTATCATTTATTATATATAATTTTAATTTTTTGTAGCAATTATTTTTTTTCAATTCGATATACCGAGAGTGATTTATGTATTCTGTTTTTCAGGAACTGTAATAGGACAAGTGAATGCCACTGATAAGGATCAGGCTAACACTGCCCGCACCTTGATCAAGTTTACTCTGCACAATGCTACTGACATGTTCTCCATTGGTCCTTCTAATGGAATAATAACTGCTAAAACCAACACCTTAGACAGAGAGGTATTTTTCAATCATTTATTAGCACTGTATGGTTTGTGTTTATTGCTATGCGATCTGTAGCTACAATGTGTTTCTGTGTTGTGTGTTCAGGTGATACAATCCGTCAATCATTTAAATGCTACTGTTTATTGTTCCTCATACTCAGGCTCAGGACAAAGTCTACGTTGAAATAGAGATCAGAGATATGGGCGGAGACCCTAATGGGCTCTTCAGCAGAGGAACATTTGTGATTACTCTCACAGACGTTAATGATAACGCTCCTACCTTTAAGGAGAAGCTGGTAGGGGCCTTTTATTGTCTATACTGCAAAAAATCAATAAACAAATCTACAAAACTACTAAATGAAAGAATAGAACTGTATAGCAATCCTGTTGAGATATTAACATACTTAACATCTAACTGGAAGGATTTGTGCTATATATTGTCAATTTTGTGTGGTTTTTTTTTGGAAACAGTACAAAGCCAAGGTTCAGGAGAACCAGGAAAATGTGCTAGTCACTAGGATCCCAGTGGAAGATAAGGACTTGGTGAACACCCCTAACTGGAAGGCCCTGTTTGAGGTCACCAAAGGAAATGAGAGTGGCAACTTCAGGATGGAGACAGACCCCAAAACCAATGAGGGGCTTCTGTATGTGATAAAGGTGAATGGATTTAAAGGCATAGTATTTATAGAAAGTTGTTCTGCGGAAGCATCTGAAAATGTCCTTGATTAAATCAGTTTTTGCAGAATTTGCTAGTATGTTCTTGTAGCAATAGCTTCTGCTGAGGGTCATAGTCATTATCTTGAGAGGACTCTGCACTCCCTGACAGGGTTGTGTTGGTTTTATTTATAGTGGCATTGCAGGGTTGTCTCACTATTTTAGAGCTGTGTGTGAAAACGTTTGTCTGTTGGATATGCCTGTGCAGTTGAACCACACCCTGTTATACAAAGTACATCCATCAGGCAGGCAAACACACGTTCTTCTCCTCAATGAGAATCCAGGGTGGAGCTTTTGACAGCACTTCAAAAAATTGGTGCTTTTGGGTTAATAAACAAGTTTTATGTAGATGTACCTGGATAAATTCTCAATGTCCTCAGTCCCCTTCTATTCTCTACTTTAAGGGATTGGATTTTGAAAAAACTCCACTGGTGAATCTGGAAATAACTGCCCGTAATGAGGTTCCATTGGTTGGGACTGACACTAAATGGCTCTCTGTGCCACTCGAGCTCAGTGTGGGAGATGAAGATGAAGGTCCAGAGTTCAACCCTGACATTATATATCTCAAAGTCAAGGAGAACGTTGCCAATGGAACCATCATTGGAACCTGTAAAGCTCTGGACCCTGAAAATAAGAACAGCAATGGAATAAAGTATGTAAATAACTAAATAATCCCCTTAAAGCAGCACTATTGGTCTTCTGTTCTCTTGTGGTCTGGCTAGCTGTTTTTGAAGACAAGCAAGAACGTGTTTTATGCAAATGCTTCCAAAGAATTGAATATAAAAAGCATTTTAGTTAAACAGGGCTTTAAGATTGATTATTTCAGGAGAAAATGTGTTTCCTGTAACTTTTTTAATTTAAAGCATCTATGTCTATATGTATGATTTTTTTTATATATACTTTATACCATATTCCAAATGCACATTCTCACTTTCATTTATTCTATTAATATGTAAGGTACTATAAGATGACTGACCCAGGCAACTGGATCACTGTGGTGGAGAACACTGGAGAACTGAAAACAGCCAATACTATCGATCGAGAATCACCTTTGGTCCACCAGGATATGTACAACATAACCATCAGAGCTGTGGATGAGAGTGAGTCTGGACTTTATGTCACACACTTAACAACATTATTAGATTCAACTTAAGATATTATCTTAATAATCTCTGGACACTGAGCACAAGAAACACCTATGCCCCACTGTAATGTTGGTGTATTTCTGAGTACATACAGTACTCTATTGTTCTATCGGTAGGTGTGTGAGTGTTTTCTCTGTATGTTTTTTTGTTATTTGTTTGGGTGTGGTTGAGTCGAATTAGCTTGAGGCCTCTGAGAAGGTTTCATCAGTATTTTGTGGCATTATATAACGTCTTTCTAATGATGATCAACATGTCTTACCTGCCACTACATGTTCTAAACACTGAATGCTATTGAATTTCATTCCAGGAACAACTGAGTACATTCGTCTCTCTCGAACCCTTATGTGCCTTTTACATGTGATTTTAATCTATGGATGTCGTCAGGTTGCTATGCTGTTCATTGGTGCTTTTGCTGCTTGCTGACTTCATTTTATTGGCGGACTTTGTAATTGGTCATACCTTTGAGAAACTTATCACAAATCACATGCATGTATGTTAAACCTGTTTCAGAAAAGGGGGATTTTGCGACAAAGAAACAATGTCATAATATGACATACTGTAAAAAGTTGCAGTTGTGAGAAATGTAGTCACAAATGTGAGTTATACAGTTGCCGTTAGGAGAAATATAGTCACAATTGTGAGATATAAAGTCACAATTATGAGATATGTAGTTGCAATTGTGAATGATAGTCACAATTATGAGATATGTAGTCGCAATTGTGAATGATAGTCACAATTATGAGATATGAAGTTGCAGCTATGAAAAAGCTGTAATAAAGATATAAACAGACACAATAATGAGATGTGAAGCAATAATTGCAATAAAGTCACAATTATGTGAAAAAGATTTGCAGTTAGTCACAACTGCGAGATATAAAGTTGTAATTACTTCATTTAAGGTCACAGTTATGAGAAAGTTGTATTTGTAGGAAATTGGCTGTTGAGATAAATTTGTCACGATTATGAGAAATAAGGTCAGTTGTGGGAAATAAAGTTGTGAATTGTGATTCAGTTGTATCCTGGCAATGTTGTTCTCTAAAGTCACATGAAATTCACTGGAATCTCTCTTTCTTCAGGTAAGAAGACAGGAAAGGGGATGGTTATAATCCAGATCGAAGACGTGAATGATAACATGCCTGTGATTTTGAATCCAAACCCGATCGTGTGTAATAAGGATGATAAGCTGAGCTCAGTTCTGGTTGAAGCTGTGGACATGGACAAGTCACCTTACTCTACTCCCTTCATTTTCGAACTTGGAGCAGATCACGATGGGAAGTGGAAACTGAAGGATGCTACAGGTAAGGATAGAGGGTACTGATGTTTCTTAGGGCTGGGGGTTTATCAAGATTTCTTATGAGAAAATTCCTCAATATAGCAATAACACACTGATAAACTGAAATCGTAACAGACATCATGTTTTTCCTCTTCTGATGCAGCATCATCTGTGGTGCTGGAACAGGCTGAGGCCATGCCTACCGGTCTCTACAGTGTCCCTCTCTTGGTGAAGGATCTACAGGGATTCGGGAAAGAACAGACCGTGAATGTGCGAGTGTGCACCTGTGAGAGGGAGGAATATGGGATGGGAGTATGTGGAGCTCGGAGTGCCTCGGCCTCTTTGGGCAGTTTGGGAATCCTTGCCTTAGTTCTTTCTGGCCTGCTGCTGCTACTCTTAAGTGAGTGCCCCCTTCTGGCTATTAGCACCATATATTTACAGATAGACACATGACCGTTAAAAAGTTGTTACAAGAATTCTTAAAGAATTATTATCCTCACCATGCATGCATTTATTAGATTTTATAAGTACAATCAGTTTAATGCATCCTTGCTAAATAAATGTATTCATTAAAGAATAAAATATATATATAAAAATCAAATCTAACTGACCTTAAACTACATATACAAGTCCAAGGGTCTGAGACTACTAGTGAACATTTTTCTTTTAGTTTTTTTGTTTTTCCAATTTTCTTTAGTTGTAGTTTACAGATTATATATCACCATAATAATCTAAATGAAAAGTTGGATTGAAATGTTCACATGGATTCCAGAATTTCTTGGTGTTCGGTCTTGATTTGTTTTTGTTTTCAAAACATGTCAAAGTTGATTTAAATGGTTATTTTAAATTGGTTTAAATATATTTTACATTGTAAATCTGAAAATGGTTCTCAAAAACACCAGTAAATTTGCTTTTCTTGCCATTTCAGGTCTGTTGCTCATCTTCATATGCAGTACTAGGAGAGAAAAGCTGTACATCAGTGATGACACAGGAACAGGAGGAATGCTGCTGAAATCAAACACTGAGGCTCCTGGTGAAGAAGTGGTAAGAAAAACACCTCCTTTTAAATGGTTAAATTAAGCAGAAATACCGCTGGAAGAGTTTGACAATATTTGGCTGGAATGTCTCTCTCTTTTTAGAAAGATGGAGCTTTGATGATGATTCCTGGGGTAGGGGCAGAGGTAGTGGACGGGTCACTACAGAGCGGCCTCATGGAAAGTAAGAACATGACTTTAGCTTCAGGACGCTACGGGCAGTTTTTCCAGGGAGGAGGCATGTACAACACCACCAATCAGGGGTTTGGGACAGAAAATTTCTACTCATCCGGACGCTTTGAAAACAACTTGTATGGCAACAACACGTTACAGAAATCATCAAATATGAGTGCTCAGGACACATGGAAAACCAATGGGTTCTACTTGGACAGAGTGAGCTGAATTTACAGAACATTTTCAACCGCAATAATTACATTATATACTGATTAATTAAAGGGATCTTTAATTCAACCAAAAATAAAAATTCTTTCTTCCAAAATTTTGTAAGCCTTGTGTCGTTCTAAACCTGTATGGCGTTCTTGCTTCTATGAAACACAAAAGAAGATATTTTGAAGAATGCTGGTAAAAAAAAAAAAAAGTCTGTGGCAACGGAACTGTATATATTTTTTTAAATATCTTCTTTTGTGATCAGCAAATATTTATACAGGTTTGGAAGGACATAAGGGTGAGTAAATGATGACAGATTTCATTGGACTATGAAATCTTTAATAGAATAATAAATAAATAAAAATGGAGACATTTATTCCATAACCATAAGCAGCAAATATTTCAGAAAATACCCCTGTGAATTATAATCTGACTAGCAAAGTTGCTACATTCATTCACCCAGGAAATTCATATTTCACACTCTCTCTGCTTTTCATTCATGCTCCACTGAAGTTATCGTGTAACCTAACTTGCAACCTTTATTTTGTGACAGAAACTGGCTTACTTTGGAGATGAGGAGGAGGGGCGGTATGCGGATGACCTGCTGAAGACTTATGGGGATGAGGGGATGGGATCTCCTGCAGGCTCTGTAGGATGTTGTAGCCTCTTGGGTGAGCCGGAATCAGTGGACTTTTTGAACACTCTTGGCCCCAAATTCAAACCACTGGCTGACATCTGCTACACGACGAATCGAACCGGAAACTAAATCAAGATGTGACTGAGATGAGAGAGAGCTGTATGATGTTTGCCAGGGGCCTTCAGAACATCAGAAGTTTTGGCTTGTTTTCCAGTAAAAATATCAAAACAGCTCTTAGTATCTCAGTTTTGCTTCTTAAGTAAATTTATATTGTTTTAGAATTTTTAGTTATTTCTGGAAAACAAGACAAACAATGCCGATTTAGAAAACTATTTTTGCAGTACTGGATTTATCAAGTGCCTGTGTGTGTGCCTTTTAACTTTTGGTAGTTTTTAAATGTGTAAATGATGCAAATAAGCTTTTCTGTAGTTGTTTGCTATCTTTTGCTCTGCTTTGAAAACCTCTTCCTCACAGAGCTATTACAGATAAGACGTTATTCTCTCCCCGATTGACTGCAGTTCTCAGCCGTGTGAAGTATTAACTAGTCTATATTTACAAGACCATGATGAAGTGTGCTCATAAACTTTTCTTTGGGCAACGTGTGGAATTCAAAGTGCTCATCAGCTCCAAAAGCACTTAGACCCAACATCAACTCTGGACACTGATCTCATCCTTAGGCCATGATGTATTACTGGAGTTTTTGTATAGTTGCTAAGGGTTTTTTTTTTTTTTTTTTCCAATGAATAAGAAAACCAAATATCTTGTATATAAGTCACTTTATGTTTTAAATTAAGATGTAGGTTGAAGAACAGGTACATTTGGGAAAAACTACTTAGAAGTACTGTTTTGTTTGTTTTTTTACTTTATGATATTTCAGTTTTGTTTTGACTGCACATTTTGCGACTTCTTTTTGTATTTGTGGTAAATATCACCAACAAATATATTTAGAGGGTTGTTCTGATTTTAGATTTAAAGGGATATTCTTTGTAAATATTTTAATAAAATTGATTACACACCCTAAATTATTGCTGAGTACTTTCTTTATGGTGCAAAGGGACATTTATAATTAACAGTCATATTATTACACATTGCAGGGTTTGGAATGATGGTAATCCAGGGTTAATCACAATGTGAAAAGCCCTGAAGTTTGAATGTTCATCTAGCGGGGGTTAAAAGCAAGTCAGAAGGATGATAACGAACAGTGTGAAAATGCTGTTTAATGCTGAACCAAGAAGTCATAAATACAGTTACACAGAGACTATAATGGCAAAACATTATGCTATGAAATTAATGTGTGAAATATGACATTTTGAATATAGAAATAAAAAATATGATGGTACATATACAAACATATGAACATAAAACAGTGGCTGATGGTAACTAAGTATTTTTACTTGGATACTGTTGCCCACTTTGGTAGCTTCTTGAAGTAGCTGTACTTTATCATTTGTTTCTTTTACTAAACTTTTACTAAAAAGCATAATAAAAACTGTGTTTCTATTTCAAACTGAAGAAATATAATTATAATGAATGATCATTTATGAAATTCTGAGTTTTCAAGTTGCCATGTTTTTTTTTTTTTTTTAATTCCAACTCTGAATCTCTGAGGATTCGCAATAGCTCAAACTTCAGAATCCATTATGGCTGCTCAGACCATCAACAGAAGAGAAACGGTAGTAATATATTGTTCATTAGCACTTATGTTTGTCTGTGTCTCAATAAACTCAAACGTGCCCATCTTGGTTTTCTGACTTACATTCACATTTAATCATTTAGCTGATGCTTTTATCCAAAGTGATTAACAAATGAGAACAATAGGAAGCAATCAGACCAACAAGAGAACAACAACAGTATACAAGTGCCATGACAAGGAGGGCACATAAGATTGACTAGTGAGCTTACGTATGTTGGTGCCGTGCCAGTGGTCGTCTTGTAGGCAAGCATCAGTACCTTGAATTTGATGCGAGCAGATACCCAGTTTAACCTGATGAGGAGAGGAGTAACATGAGCTGTATTTGGCTCATTGAAGACAACCCTTGCTGCTGCATTCTGGATCAGTTGCAAAAGCTTGATAGTATATGCAGGAAGGCTCACAAGGAGAGCATTACAATAGTCCAGTCTGGAGAGAACAAGAGAATGGACAAGAAGTTGGGTGGCTTGCTCTGACAGGAAGGGTCTAATCTTCATAATGTTGTATAAGGCAAATCTGCAGGACCGGGTCATTGTAGCAATATGGTCTGTGAAGCTTAACTGATGATCCATCACAACTCCTAGGTTTCTGGCTGTCCTGGAAGGAGTTATGGTTGACGAACCCATCTGTAGAGAAGTTGTGATGAAACGATGGGTTAGCTGGAATCACCAGGAGTTCTGTTTTAGTATGGTTGAGCTGAAGATGATGGTCATTAATCCAGCTAGAAATGTCACTCAGACCGGCTGCGATGCAAGAAGCTACCATCGGGTCATCTGGTTGGAATGAGAAGTATAGTTGAGTGTCATCAGCATAGCAGTGATAAGAAAAGCCATGCTTCTGAATGACAGATCCTAATGAGATCATGAACATGGAGAAGAGATGTGGTCCAAGTACTGAGCCTTGAGGAACCCCAGTAGCAAGTTGTTGTGACTTAGAAACTTCACGCCTCCAAGACACCCTGAAGGATCTATCTGAGTGTGTGGTTCCAGAGATGCCTATCTTTCTGAGGGTGGACAGGAGAATCTGGTGTTTAACAGTGTCAAAAGCAGCAGACAGGTCCAGCAAGAGGATACTGAGGATTTGGAAGTTGCTCTTGCCAGTCGCAGGGCTTCAGTAACCGAGAGCAGAACAGTCTCAGTTGAGTGGCCACTTTTGAAGCCAGATTGGTTGCTGTCCAGGAGGTTGTTCTGTAAAAGGACATAGAGGGCTGGTTGAACACAGCTCGCTCAAGTGTCTTTGCAATGAATGGAAGAAGGGATACAGGTCTGTAGTTTTCTAGAAGTGCTAGACTTAAAGATGGTTTCTTCAGCAGTGGGCTTACCCGAGCCTCCTTAAATGCTGAAGGAAATGTTCCAGTGTGAAGAGAGGAGTTGATAATGTGAGTAGGTGAAGGTATGACTGAAGAAGAAATCGCTTGAAGGAGGTGAGTGGGGATTGGATCAAGTGGACAAGTAGTAGGATGACTGGACAGGATAAGTTTGGAAACGTCCGTCTCTGAAAGTGGAGAGGAGGAGAGAAAGTGTGCATTAGTTGTTGTAAAGTTATCATCAGTCTGCGGTGTGGAGATTTGGTCACTGATGGTTCTTGTCTTATTTGTGAAGAAAACTGCAAAGTCGTCAACTGTAAGAGTCGATGAAGAATGAGGTGGTGGCGGATTAAGAAGAGAAGAGAAAGTTTTGAAGAGTGTCCGAGCGTCACAACAGTTGTTAGTTTTGTTGTGGTAGTATGATGTTTTAGCAGTGAAGACATTTGCAGAGAAGGAAGACTGTTAAAGCGCTGTAACTGAGCTGCTGTTGCTGACCATAATTTCAGAGTTACACAATTCGTATTAATTTGTAGGAATGACCTACACCTAACCCCGCCTCTAAACTCACCCATCACTGGAGTCTAGACAAATCGTACTAAATCTCGTACGAATTCGGACGAATTAGCCACCTCGTAAAATACATACGAACTGGTCATGAGATGGCATTGGATTTTGTTGACCCATTATGTGTGACTAAACCACTAAGAGAACACACCTTTAAATATTTTCACAATTACTACAAGGAATAAATACTATATAAATCCAGTGATATGTATCTGCATGTAACAATCACCATGATACTTTTTTTAGTTTCAGCAGATTTTCCCCATGCATTTTAATTGGTTGCCATTGATTAAAGGCTGTTTGTGTAAAGAGTGCTTTAGGAATGAAGAATTTAACATGATCACTTTAACAAAACAGATCTTTAGTGAGGAAGAGATATTCTGCTATTTTAGACTCCCAAAGGATCTCATTAAAATTAAAAGCTTGAAGAAGGCAATTTTATCATTTACTAAAGCATACAGAGAGAATGTGGCAGGAGAAGGAAAGTAAAAGATGTGTTAAAAAAATAAAAATAAAAAAAATAAAAACCGTAATGCTGTCTTTGCAACAGATGTGCATCATGGATATATAGGGTCTTTGTTTGTTAATGTATTAATTAAAGTTGAACAAACAATGAACAATACATTAATTTCTGTTCAAATATGTTTCATTTCTTTGTTAATGTTAGTTAAAGAAAATACAGATATTTATTGTTAGTTCATGGTAACAGTGCAGTGCATTATCTAATGTTAACAAGCACAACTTTTTTTATATGAATAATGCATAAGCAAATGTTGAAATGAACTAAGATTAAAAAATGCTGTAGAATGCTTGCTCTTGCTTAGTTCATGTTAACTAAAGTTAATTAATATTAACTAATGGAACCTTATTCTAAAGTGATACTGAATAATAATGATAATAATAAAAGTGTCATCATTTCCAAACCTGACTTTATTCTGTTAAAAGAAAGAGAGATATTAACCAAACAATTTTATTTACCACTTAATTCGATTGTATGGACAAATTGAATTGAACTGACAAATTTAGTGGGATTTTGCCATTTTGCATTTTAGGATTAAACCTCATTTTGGCATAAGAGTATGCATGTATCCAGTTGAAATGATCCTTTAAATGTCCTCTCAGCAGGATGCTTTCAAATCCGTCGGAGGGACTGCTGGAATTGTCCATAAATCTGATTTAATCATGTTCCTCTCCATCTACCCTTAGCACCGTGAGACACATCATTTTCTTTTTACTGCCATGTGCAAACATTCAAAAACGTCTCCAATGGCTGCTGTTCATGCCAAAGAAATATCTGCTTCATTGAGATGATTTACGCAGATACTGGGAATAAAGTCCTGAGGTTTGGCAACTAACTAGCATTTTATTCTCAAAAGTAGATCTTTTTTTTTTTTTTTTTTGCAGTCTATAATAAAAATGATGCAATCGATGAAACCCTTATTTAATGTGCTATTTCTGCCCCTAATGTCTAAAGAGTCTTCACAGGAGCAATGTGCCTTATTAAAACAGATATGTTATCAAAACTCTTTATTGCTTTGAGACTATGAGAGATGTTTCTCTGCGTTAAAGGGAGCAAGAGAGAGAGGTTTGTGGGAGCTGTACAGAGGTATCATCAGATGAAGATTACATTATCATTCTGATAGTTTGTACAGTCTGCTTCAGCCTGCAGGCCTTTATTGCTGTAGGCTACAAGCTTTGGATAAATGCAAATGTTTAACAAGATTTTGGAGTCTCAGGTGTAAAGAAAATATTTATAAGCTTAAATCTTGTTCTATAAATTGTGCAATCCTTCATAATGCATTATTTGCACCTGAGACTCTAAAATCATATTGAACATTACATTATGGAGTTCAGCGGGTTTGCTTTTGTGAACAGTAAACAAGTAAACTAACAGACAAAAAAGTACCACGGAATACATGTACATGGTTATATAGTTATAGCTACATGGTTATAATCTTTGCTAGTATTTTGAATTAAATTTTATTGTTATATTTTCTGTTTTTATTTTAATTAGTTATATTTATAGTAATGTTATTTGCCTGTTAATAGTAAATTATTATTGCTATTTTAAATGATGAAAATAACATTTATTTTTATTTAAAATTGTTGCATTTTCATGTAACATTCAACCTTAGGAATGCCTTTTATTTTATTGCCACTGCAAAAAAAAAAAAAAAAAAAAAAAAAAAAAAAGCCAAATTGGCAAGTTATATCTCTGTTAAGGTTGCAGTGCAGCACCTTAATATTAAAATTAAAACAATTCTCCTCTTTATAGGTCTTCAGAGCTGATGTTTATTGTTTATAAGTTTATTGTTACATTATAGGTTCAGCAGATTTGTGTATTAGGGTTTTATGCACTGATCTATATATATATATATATATATATATATATATATATATATATATATATATATATATATATATATATATATATATATAGATAGATCAGACATATATTACTATCTATATTATAGATCAGTGGTTCTATGATTCACTTGAACACTTGATGAATTTAAAAATAAAATAAAAAATGTAGCTCTTGAACTTAAACTTAAAAGGCTCTGATCTTTGTTGTGATGTCAAGTATTAACTCTGTATTTTTGATACATGCGTTTTCCGCCTGATGGCACTGTTGTTCCTTCATGCACTTTTTGTCGAAAAGCAGGGACTGCTGTGAAAACCAGATCGGATGTGTCATGGTATGATATATTTTCACAAATAGATGCTATAGACTATTTATTTTATTGTGAATGAGGTTGACGTAGCACCAATGATGAAATCCATAAACCAAATTAAATAAAATATTAAACATATGCATTTTAAACATGGAATTCATATTACTTTTTTTTTATTAGAACTTCACAATTACAGTCAACATTTTTGATGAGAAACAAATATGTGTAAGTATAGTATGGATTGGATCTGTGATGTAATATTTGGTTTGTCTCAAAATATTTCATCCTGTCAGATGCAATTACAGACATCAGAGCTTGATCTGCATGTGATAAGGATGGAGAAAGACATTTGGCGGCACTCTGACTGCTGGGTGTTCAACATCAGATGCTTTCCCACTGCTTGAGAAACTCAGGGAGTTTATTACTCTCACTCACTGTTCTTTTGTTTGTGTGTGTGACAGTGAGAGAGTGAGAGCATGCAAGTGCTTGAAGTCACAGCATAGAATCTGTTTGCTTGAATGTGTGTTTTCACAATGACACTCCGTGGCAAGAATCCACAGTCAGAAAGAGAAACAGACAGAGAAAGAGACCAGCTTGGCAACAAGGTCATGAGCAGGAATACACATTCACTATGTGTTGCTTATGCTCACCAAAGCTGCATTTAGTTGAAAAAAAAAAAAAATGGTAAAAAATAATATTTTGAATTACTTCAACTTTACAGTTTACACAATTACTGTTTTCTGTTTGAATATAATTAATATATAAATTTCCAGAATCCATTTCTACAGTCTTCATTGTCACATGATCCTTCAGAAATACTTCTAATTTGCTGCTTATTAAAATATTTCAGATATTATCAATGTTGAAAAAAGTTGGCTTGTTTCATATTTTCATATTTTTTTGTGGAAACCATATTTTCCCCATAAGATTCTTTGATGAATAAAAAAAGTTATATAGATGTTGGACAGATGTTATTGTTTATCATTTTTATGCATTCTTGCCAATATATATATATATATATATATATATATATATATGGATAAATATGAGATGCGTCTAAATGAATTACTTAAATTTAAAATAATTAATTGTTAGGTTTATAGTAAACTGTAAAACATTTCCACCTACTTTAACTCAGATCAGATCAGTTTATGCCTTAAATTTTTAAGCAAAATCAAACTGGCTGTATAGTCATTTCAACTTAAAATTTACTTTGAATTAAGTTAAACGTGAATAACTTAAAAAAAGTGAGTGTTTAGTGTTTAGCAAAATAAAGCCCTTCAAGATGTGTCCTGTTGGCAATTATTTTGTGGAAATTACTGGCTGACTTCACATTATGCTGTACTTACTGCCGGTTTTGGACAAAGTTACTTTTAAAAGTAATGCATTACAAACTCACACATATGCACAGAGATGAGCAGCGCTTAATTCCTGTAAACACTGGCACTAGGACACTAGACAGGCCTTCAGAGATACTTCTCAGAAAATACACCGCAAACACTGAAGGCATATTTAACCAGCAGAGGCTTAAACATGGAGATTCATTTGGAAACAATACAGGTTGGGTCTTTTTTTTTCAAAGAGTAAAAATAATGTGCTCTGCAAGACAAATGGCAGAGCAAATCAGCAGATGAACGACAGGGTACAGCTAGCCTTCATCAGAAGGACCCTATAATCACAATCAAATATACTGTACAAAAGTCTGACCACAAAAATATGGGATTCAGACATGAAATATTATCCTAAAAATAAAGTCTTAGACTACTGAAAATGTTCAAAGTAAGAAACTTTGTTATGTAATTACATTGTTTTTCTTGGTTGCTAATCAAATAAGCACATTTATTACACTGATCATGTGGCTCTTTGTATAGCGAGTCAGATGTTTTCACATTGATGTACAAGATGCTCTTTAGATAATCTCAAATCATGATCCTCAGGTGGAGCTCAAATGCCGGTGCCATAACAAAAATTAATTTGATCATTTTAACATTTCATTCAAAAGATATGATGATACTATAAGTCATCATGGAAAAAATGAACTGCGTTGTGAAAAAGTTTAGTCATTCTTCAAAATATGGAGGATATTTATATCAAACAATTTATCCATCGATTAGTGAATGTGATATTACAACAAACAACAACGAAAAAGCTTTTTTTTTCAACAAAAAAATTCACATTTGTATTTTTGTTAATATAAGTAGACCGGTACTGCCCCCTTCGACAGAAATAACCTCTTGTGTTTCGTGAAACTCATCAAAGAATGTACCATAAAGGTGAGATATGAAGAAATATTATAGTGAATATTTTTTTTTATTATTATTGTAGGGCTGTAACAATACATCAGGTCACAATATATTGCACTAAAAAATACAACAATATGTGTCATGCATAGCGACTATATGCATTGTTAATGGTTAAAAACCATTTTAAAGACATTTAATTTAGAATCAAATATGGTAAACTCAAATATGGCTCACTTTTTGAGCTTCCATGTTTAATATAAGTTATATATAAAAAAATATAATTAAAAAATATATATATATATGGAATGGACTTTTCAACTTTACATTTTTCAAATGTATGTAGTCAGGGACAGAGTGCAATCATATCTATGTTAAGTTAAGCAGAATCCAGAAGTCCAAGCTTATTAAAGTTTGTGCTAAATATGTTCCACAGAAGAAAAAGTTGTTTACATTGGCAAGAGACTAAATGTAGACAAACAAAAGCATTTTGACTTGTACTCTGAGAATGGATCTTACCGGGAGCACACACAATAACAAACACACCATAAAATCTCTTCACCAAAAAAAAACAGACCACAATAGCCAGCAAGTACACATGCGTGGATAAACACATCATCAGATCCAGGGCCTTCATGTAAAAAAATATTTAGTTTATCTTTCCACGACTTCTGAGTTCAATAAGCACTGTCCATATTAGCAATAGCAGCAGCTTTTTTTCCATTCCCTCACCCATATGACAATAGTCTGACTAATTTGATTGCATTGTAAACAAGTGAACTTAATGAAAAATCTCTTATCAGGGCCAATTTGCTGGCGGGGACCACGCACCCTTAATATAGCAATTAAATTTTTGCAAATGAATTATTCCAGGCAATATTTTCTCCCATTAGCACAGCACTACATCCATTATGTGTCTGATAGCAGCGGTGCTGATGCTGAGGCCACTACCTCTCAGTGTAGCAAAGTCAGAGAGAAGCCATGCTCATTAACACAATGTGAGATTAATTAGTCAAACAAAGACTCTCTCTCTCTCTCTCTCTCTCTCACACACACACACACACACACACATGCACGCACGCTCGCACGCACACTCGCACGCATGCACGCACACACACACGCACACACACACACACAATCAGAGAGGTTTTGATATCAGGTATCACAGATACTGCTCAGATATCACAGATACTGGTATATCCATTTATTGGTAAAAAAAAAAAAATAAATATGTAAGATAATTACAATTTTTTCTTTTATTACAGTCATTGTACAATAATTTAATTGCAGTGTACACAGAGTGAAGAACAGCAAAGTTTGAGGCTACACATAAAAAAAGTTACTGATAATGATAATGAACACTTACTTTTAGATGAACATACATTTTTTCAGAAATTCTAAAAGTCTACAAACATCCACTATATATATTTTTTTTGTATGCTATCATTTTGATATATATATATATATATATATTACTACCTAAATTTCTAAATATTGTATTGTGGTGCGATCAGCATTGTTATGATGCCATGGCATTTACAATAGTTTCAAGTGACTGGCTCTAAGAAATCTGACAACAGAAAGAAGTACATGAGCAAAATGGCAGACTTCAAATCATGTTTTTGGGAAGTCCTGCAACAGCCTAGTACGTGCCATTGAGATCAATGGGGATGCTAACAGATAGCTTTCTCCAGGTATTATAGAGATCCTGGCACAAACAGATACACACACTGCCACAGAATATAAAAGAGCATGTCAGATGAATAGAGGACAGAAGCATTGCTTTCTATTTTCACCCTTCACACGCAGTAAATGGTAGGCAAAACCTGAATAATGAATGTAGAACAGCACAGCTATCAAATTGAGTGACTTTATTAAATGCATGACTACAACCTTCTGACTCCGTTGGATGATTAGAAGTTCCTTAAGCTACCCTGGCAGGTTAAATGCATTTTTCTGTGTTGTAAAGCATCACTTTAATTTTTGACGGAATTGGACATCGCTCCAAACGATTCAGTGCGTAATTTAGCAGTGCAAACAATTCAGAGTGAATCGCGAACCGATTCAGACCGCTTTGCTAGAAATGAACCAAATCAAAAGAGTCATTCACTGATTCTTCATATTAGACAGTGTAAACGGGCCATATGACGTTATTGTTAAAATATTGTGAGGGAAAATGATTCCCATGTCAGTAAATGGTTGTTTCTTGAACTCGAACCACTACACTTCACCACTGCTGGATTATGGAACCGTGAAATACAGGTAGGAAATATAATTTATTTTTGTTGTTACTGTGTCTTTCTTGAGCTCAATTACATTTACAATTCATACATCTGAATGCAAATAGCTGGCATTCAGGTGGTGTCCTCAACTGGCTAAGTTTGAAGAGCAGTCTTGTTTCCATGCTTCAAGTGTTTCACAAGGCCTTTTGAGTCGCCCTTGCTCTTTATGTGTCATTCTCTTCCCTTCCATCTCTTTTCTGTTCAGATGCATTTTTAGAAAAAAAAAACTTTGCACGACATTGTTGGCCTTGTACGGTGTGTCCATTAATGTTAAATGTGATGGTTTGAATGTGTAACCTTTTCAAACAACAGCCTTGAGCAACAAACAAAATTATCTGTGTGTGCTCGGCTCAAAGAGAGAGCACTTATCCACTTAACACTGTATAAACACACAGATACCTTCAAAACCATGCTGTAACCACACAGACACATGCATACACACTCACACTAATGGTTCAAACAGAGATGCTCAGTTTGAAGTTTGTAGAAAATCTGAAAGAGAATTAGTTGTTTTTCAGCATGAGTTCCGATTAACTGTCACTTTTTTGTTCTAAATTAAGAAACCTTAAAGAGGGGGGGGGGGGTGAAATGCTCGTTTTCACTCAATATCCTGTTAATCTTGAGTACCTATAGAGTAGTACTGCATCCTTCATATCTACAAAAAGTCTTTAGTTTTATTATATTTATAAGAGAAAAATAGTCTGTGCCGATTTTTTTTGGAAAAACACGAGTGCCTGGGGGCGTGACGTGTGGGCGGAGCTAAAGAATCACGAGCGCCAGTAGGCTTTTGCGTTGAGAGCGTTTGGAAGTTGTGACATTACCGTGAGGAAAAAAAACCATCATCCAAAACAAACCATGGCTAACAGTCAGATTCAGCGTATATTTATGATCCAGAATCAGATCCAGAGGCTGAAACTGAACGAAAGCAGCAGCAGCAATGACTACAGCAGGACGTCTCTATGTGGTATGTATTGAAACTGTATATACTTGCTTAGCGGTTTTGGAAAATGACTAAGTTGCACTTTATGTCATCTTTTTTTTTCTTTAAAGGTGTACAAGTTTTACTTGATGTGACGCGCCGATAGCTAAGTTAACAACACAGAGATATTTGAAGCAGTTTTACTCACCGCATGCGGTTCCAACACACGATCGTGACCCTTTTTCGTTGGGACTGCAATATCCTTAAGAAATAAACGATGTGCAAATCCGGCGTCAAACTGGGCCTTGTTTGTAAAACAAGTATTTTAGAAATGCAGGGAACAAACAAAAACATTTGCACAACTCCGTTGATGCTCTGTAAAAATAAACTCCGTCCACTGGTCCCTTAATGTTTTTTTTTTTTTTTTTTTTTTTTTTGTAATCTGTGCAGGGTTGTCTTGCCCTCGCAACCAAAAACACACTTCTTTTTGTGACATTTCGCGACGCTCTCGCTCTGATCAGTGAGATGGACCCATACAAGGAAATTCCGCTCCATCTAACGTCACACAGAGCCATACTCGAAAAAAAACTTTCCGAAACTTGTGACAAACTGGAAGGAGTATTTTTGGAACAGAAATACTCCTTCAAATGTACAACTTAATTTTTGAAACTTTGTCCATGTTTAGCATGGGAATCCAACTCTTTAACAGTGTAAAAAACTCAGTATGCATGAAATAGCATTTCACCCCCCCTTTAAGAAATGCGCTAGTACATTATAAATCCATCTTCTAAACTGGGTTATTTTTCCTTTCATTTAGTAAAACTATACCAGCTTTTTATCATCATATTATTATTATTATTTTATTTTAGAGCATTGTGTAGGAAACTATGCACTTCCATCATTGGTTTGTGCGTGATTCTATATTTGTGAATAAAGAAAAGAAGGTTAGGCCACAGTTATAAGCTGTCATAGTAGCTTGAAGTAACAATGAATCTCAAATAGAAATGAGATTACAAGCAAAAAAAGAGTGTCCGTAATAAAACATGGATCAACATCAGCTTGGCTTTTCAGAAATATGTTTCTATTTTGTGCTTCCATTGCTGAGCTTAATCAGAGAAATGCACATTTTCCATGATGTTTTCATGACTTTTAACATCGTATTGACATAATTCTTTTTTTTTAATGCTTGTCAAGCAAAATTTTTAAATCGGAGTGTCTATTTACACTAAGTGCAAAAAGCTCGCCTTGTTGGCTGAAACTATTTACACTAACTCCACCCACCAACGTGTGATTCGGCTAGTCAACAACACTACAAAAGACAGCCAATAGTTGTCAGTTTCACTGGTTTAGATGGTAAAATGTGTGACATGCTCATTTTGACCTGATCGAACTGGGTTCAATTCCGCCTTTTGACAAACTTTTTTCTCCCTTTTCAAATTTCAGATCACCTCAGAAAAGCATTTATTTTCAATAAAAATGAAGAATATTACCAAAAAGATTAAAATAAAGCATCAGGTAGGTTTAGGATAGGTTTAGGGAGGGCTTTATTGTCCCAATTAGGTGGCATCCATTTATTAATTTTAATTCAAATTAAAATGTACACTCAATAAGTTAATATTGCATACTGTTTTATAATGTACTACAGTACTGAGGTGCAGATAATTGGCACTATTTGCAATAAGTAGTACAGTTTTAAAATAGTGTAAGTATAATCTATAGCTATTTGCACAATGTAAATTGTGAGAAACTATCATAAAGTTTCACAAACAGATTTTACTCATAAATCATTTAACAGTTCTACTGAGACCATTTTCATAAAAAATGCTAAAAAGGAACAGCCCTTTAATTTTCAAGCATTGTGTGTAGCAGCATACTGAAGTGTCAAAGTAAGAGTGTGTGTGTGTGTGTGTGATTGGTGAGGTTTTGAGGAGCTCCCATTGAGAGCTGCAATGAGTCTGTCGATCAGTCTGGCTGAGGGGAGTCTGATGTTTTTGATGTCATTCGTGCCTAAGCTCTGAACAACAAGAAGACACATGCACAGCAAAGACTCAATCAGTGACACCATCCTTTGTTTTGTTCACCAGTCACAGGAGAATCAAACACCAAGACATGATCCTTGTCACTTTGCAGCTTTCTCTCATCTTGCTCTCTTTGTTTATCCTGAAGCCCCTTTAGGATAGTGTTGCAAGGTTTTTGAACCCTCTACAAATCACCCTCATTCTTACTCTGTTTCATTCTTTCTCTCTCACATATAGCTGGAAGGCCTTGCTTTGTAGCTATAGCACAATCTTTTGCCCTGTTTATTTTTCAGGGATATATCATAGAAAGTAAAAATCATGGTTTAAAACAACTCCAAAATTCTTCTGAAGAGCAGAGAAAAGTTCATTTTGTCATAAAAAAGTTCATATTTAAACTTATTTTTAAATTGTATATTTTGAATTTGTATTGCAGATAGTCTTTGGCAGACGATATTAGGATTTATTCTTCTTCGCAAATGTGAGATTACGGTGGCCTTTTTCTTTGGAGAGTTTTTTTTTATTTTTTTTAAAGAAGTAGCAGGCTAAAGCAGACATCTCCATTTGCTTTTCATTTATTTTCATGGCCTTTGAGCTATTAAAAAGATACAGTTGAGCCTCTTAAAAGATCTCATTTGTGATTTTTCTTTATACAAGCATTAGTTATGGCTCAACAAAAAGGATGGTTATCTTACAGGACTGTCACTTGGCCTATATCATACTTTTTTTTTTTTTTTAAATGTACATTAATATTTATGTCTTTCCAATTTAAACATTTGATTTTATGCATTGATTGATTGCAGATTTTACTTTTCAATTTGTTTAACTTATAAGCTAGGCAAAATTATAATTGGTTAGCGCAGATAAAATATTACTGTACTGCCAATTTTCCTTTGGAAAAATATGTGGAAAATGTACAGTTACTGTATAGTGTTTTAAAAATATATAAAATAATATATCTAAAAATATTTGTAACATTTTCAGATTGAAGTGATAAATATTAAATTCTAAAACTAAATGCATAATTTTAAATTTGGAAATTACATTTTTTTTGATTGATTGATTGATTGATTATTGGACATTGCAAGTAACGTACAGTATGCATCTGCAGTCACATCTTTTTTAGGGCTTCTAAAAGCATTAAATGGACCAATCCATTTTAGCTGATCTGGCTTACATTTAATGTATCTTACTCTTATCTTACATTTAATGTACTTTTACAGTAAAATATGGTTTAATGTTCCATTTTGGAAGTAAAAAGAACAAATCATCTTACCATTTATAGTGAAAAATTGTGACCTGAGTTTCCCAGAACTTATTTCAATGACACATTTGTGCTTTTTGACAGTGATTATTTATTTATGCAAATTACAGTTTTCTGCAATCTATTCATCTTTTAAACAACACTGGCAACATAAAGAGTACCTCATTGTGAACATACTGTATGCAAGTTTTATCCACTCGTTTGAGAAAAAAAAAGTGTTCTTGCAAAATCAATAAAGAAGCAAATTAATTTGAGCTCTTTGTATCCTTTGTGCTTACATTTTTCATTTTTAAAAATACCCTTTTGCACATGTCCTCGCTCTTTTATTATGCATTTCAAGCAGCTTCACTGTATAATTTTCTTAAACTTGTTCTCCTGAATTCTGATCATTTCAAAGAAACATGTATTTTATGTTTACATCTTCAGTCCACAATGCAGTTTCCAGGTTTATTTTATTATTATAATTTTTTTATGTCTGTGATTCTTTGTACTAAGATTGTGCCTATTATATCTGTGTCTTTGAAGGTGTGTCAAAGATTTTATCAGCCACTTTAATCACACACAGATTAGCCGATCTGTGTGTTTTTTTTTTTTTTTTTTTTTTTTTTTTGCTTGTATTTTTACTTGAGTGATTTTGCTTTGTTAGTTTCAATGTCATAATGTTTGCAGTTTGCAATCTGGAGTGAGTTAAAACGGTATAAAGCAGAGCTAAGACTCAGGAAGGTTGGCCATCGTATCCAGCTTTTGGTTTAACACAGGTTCGAGAGGGAGTGTTTTTTTTTTCAGCTGTTTCAACAATTCAAACTTTGGTTTGGTTAAATGTTTCTGCCTGGAATGCTTTGTTCAAAATGTTCCTTTTGGGTGTTTTTAAGTAATATTATGAACAGGATGCCAGTTGGATATTTACCACACTCACAAAAATCTTGGAAAGAGAATAAACCCCATGCACACTGCACTGTTGTGTCTGTCATCTCCATCTCTGTTTCCGCATGTCTTGGCTCTCTCCATTCCTGTTGTTTTGACAGGCATCTTTGTTACTTTAATTTATAGCTGCTGTTCTGCTGAAGTTCATTTGCTTTCTGTCACCTGTCAATCATTTTTTAATCTCAACGGAGTCATTCAGTTAAATTACAATGTGGCAAAATGCAATAAATCCCAGCGGGGCATCTGTCTGCAGGGTCGCGGTAGAGTTGTCAACCCCTGTAACCTCTGCACTGTGAACGGAGCCTCACTTCCTGTGCTATTGTCAGCAGACAATGTTTCTGGGAAAGTGAGCAAGATTGTAGGATGAGTTCACTGAAGGCAAGCCAAGTTTGTCTTTGTCTCAGCGTCTGGCATCTGTCCATGCCGGCGTTGTGATGGAGAACGCAGCGTCCTTTCCCTCGCTTCTGATTCAATCCAATCAGCAAGTCTTTGCCGGTTTATCGGGCCTCCAGGCACATCCGCCCTCAAAGACACGCCAGTCCCTTGATGCAGCAGTCAGCATGTGTGTGTCCCCAGTATTCCATCAAATGGCTCGTTTCTGCCCAAGAGCACTGATGGCTGCTTCAACAGTGCACAGACTTTTAATGTGCACCAAATACATGCAGAATCTGCTGAGAAACGGACTGAACCTACTTGATAGAGTGCATCTTCTTCAAAAATAAAAATAAAAATACACATTGTATGATTATGCTAGTTGAGAAATACTATTGATTTGATTGGATTTTTAATCAATTATAAAAATATATATTTTTTTTTTTTTTTTTTTCATATTTTTATGTATGCTTTGTTCTTTTTATTTTTGTAAAATGTATTTGTGTAAATTATGAAATTAAGATATTTTTGTTGTTTTTTCCTTTTCCTTTTTTTGTAAAACGATGATTTTCAGTCAGTAATAAAATGGAGACTTTTCCGCCAAATTATGATTTTTTTGTATAAATTAAATGTAAAAAATACTTTTTGTGTTTTGCTTCTTATTAAAATAGTAAATATCTGAAAACTTAAATTTAGGGTTTTAAATAGAGCATGACTCAAGAACTCATTATCAAAGTGATGCATTATGATAATTTGTGGGCAGCCTCTGAGTGTTCTTATTCACACAGTGTTGTAAATTAAACTATTAATATGGTTTTTAAATCATTTTGCAACTAACAAGGTTCGGGAGGAGCACGATCAGATAATCAATCAGTCTGGCCCAGGTGGATCTCCTTAGCTAATCACCTTAACAAGCACAGTACGTATATATATATACAGCCAACTTAACTCTGTTCCATTACAGTTTTCCCTGTATCCCAAATGTTTGTAGAACATAGAGCTCTTTTAGTCTTATTGAGCACGGTGTTATGATTTCTTTATATTTTTTTCCCACTCCTCTTATGTTAAACAGACCAACTCCTGCAGAATTACTCCTGGAATCTCATGTCTCTGCAGTCTATTTTGAAGAGCTCTTTACAAGTTTAATTATTGGTTTCTTTATTTCTTACTGCTTTTTATTTCATTATTATTATTATTATTATTATTATTAGAAACCTCAAAGAAATGCAGCTCATACTTTTTCTGCCTGACATTTATTTTATCAAGAATGCTAAGTAATTAAATTAAGAAAATAAAAAATAATAATAATTATAATTTAATTATATATATATATATATATATATATATATATATATATATATATATATATATATTCTTCTGTAACAGTTAGATAATCTTTAAGAAAAAGTATTTGCATGGCAGTGACAGAGTTATCTGACAACAGCCGAGCCCTTTATTCTAGCCTAATGAGAACACCAGCTGAATTAACACGACAGTGAGATTAATTACACCAACTGATTAATTCATGCATTCTGTCTAAAGTCTCTCTGTTTGTGTGTATGAGTGTTTGCATCTGTCCTTGTATCTCAATCATCTCTGATTGGTCTTAAGCATGTTGTTGAATGTGATACTGAATGCTGCTAATGCTCAAAGTGTCCAAAAGTGGGCTGAGATGAAACTGTAATGGACTCACAGACATTCACAACTAAATTAAGCACTCCCACTGACTCCCATGAAATTATGATGATGCAATTAATGGAGTTGTCACATGGACATGTCAATCATGTTCTCCCCTGCTCACAGATCCGCCCGTTGAGATCTTTAAAAAAATGTTTTTATTTTTTTTATACAGTCTATGGTTGAGATCTGCCTCTTTCATATAACACTGGGTTCTACAGAGGCCTGTCAGTTATTCATAGATCTGTTTAATGTTTAAATACTTTCTAACCTTGCAGTCAACAGCTCAAAATGTCTAAAAAGTGTGTCTGACTGTCTCACCATGTTGGCTGGTTTTGATGTTCATTTTGTCAGAAGCAGTCTTTTTAGATTTAGCAGTGGAAGTTGATGTCATTTTTATAGCGTTAAAGGTTGTGCCAAGCTAAATGTAGGTTTTCCTTTCAAAATGTAGTACATTCAAACGTATTCAGAGCCTTTTTAAATTAATAGTACACCCTAAAAAGAAGAGTTTGCTGGACATGTATTTCTGAAAATTAGTTTGTTTGTTTATCGCAACATATTTGGAGATTTGTTAAAAATTTGATTTCATTACTAACTGTTATGACAATTTCTTAAAGGAATAGTTCACCCAGAAATGAAAATATAATTAAAAATGACACCCTCAGGCCATCCAAGATGTATATGACTTAAGTGACTTCATATGACTTCATTGGAACTGTGGATTATTTTGATGTTTTTATCAGCTGTTTGGACTATTATTTTGACGGCACCCATTCACTGCAGCGAATCCATTGGTGAACAAGTGATTTAATGCTACATTTCTCCAAATCTGTTCCCATTAAAAAAACAAGTTGAACAAGTTGATAAGTACGTTTCACTTCATCTCCTCCCCCTGGCAAAGGTGAAGACACCATGACCTACACACACACACACACACACACCAATTCCAGCCCTATGCATGAGCACCTCTTGATACGAGCACTGTGTGCCACACAGGCACAATGACAGCAGCTTTAAGTGCAGAGCTAATTAAAGCACTGAAAATAGAGGAGGTGATGAATGTGCTGTCAAAACCTGTGTGTGCGCGTGTGTACATGCTCCAGAGAGATAGAGCATATGAAGGTAGAGTTAGTGTGAGCTGAAGGAGAGAACGGGGCAGCAGAGATGTGATAATTTCAAGCGTGTTAAAGGGAATCTTGTCTGTGTTTGTGTTTGTGTGTGTGTGTGTGTGTGTGTGTGTGTGTGTGTGTGTGTGTGTGTGTGTGTGTGTGTGTGTGTGTGTGTTTGTGTGCATGAGTGCATCTACTGGGGCGTGCGGCAGCGGTGATCAATAGCGGACATCAGGAGCATGACACAGCATTTTTCAGTAATGAGGTAGACATTGTTATCACTTTAATTAACTAGACTCCTGCTGCAGCCATTCCTGTCTTTCAGTGCTATAGCCCACAGCAGGAACATCCTGATGATGACACAAATTTTGTCCCGTTTATGTTTTAAATGATTAAATAAAAGAAAGCTAATAACATTTTATGATTCTTCATTGTTGTGATTCAGGAGACTTCAAAGACTTCTAATAATACTGCAAGAGACATTGTTTTTGTCTTGTTTTCCAGTAAAAAATATCTAAACATCATTAAAATTTGAGATTTTGCGAGAGAAGCAACATTGTGTAAGATATTAAGAGTTGCTTTCAGAGAATGAATATTAATCACAACATCTTTTTTTCTTTATGTTTTATCCCTTGTGCATCAATTAAAAAACTTACACAGAGGTCCTCAGACCACAAAAAATCCATGACATAAAAATATAATATTTTATTTTTTTGATAAAATAAATGCAGCCTTGGTGAGCATAAGACAGTTAGTTAAATATATATATATATATATATATATATATATATATATATATATATATATATATATATATGTATAGACATCAACCATTTAAACAGTTTATATCTGTATGTAAAAGGTGTTTTTTTTTTTTTTTTTTTTTTTATTATTTTTTTTTACCACAACTGATTTACTTTAGTTTTATCTGCAGACTCTGATAACACAGTGTGTTATGATCTATTTTAAAGGGCAGACTCATTACTGAGTCTTTATATAACTGAAGTCTTTCCAAGGAGTCGCAAATTGAATTTCCAAATTTGATATGGAGTTGATCTTTATCACTTAAGCCTTAAAATGATTAGCATTTGGCAACACTACAACAATGTACAATATTACCATGTTTTTTGGATTTGGTATCCTTTTTACTTTTTTTTTTTTGGTGGTTGTAATATAAATGATCTCTAGAATCTTTGCTTTGATCATCCTACTGAATATGATCAAGATGTAGTATTTGCTAAAAGAATGATTTTCTCTGCTTTTTGCTTTTTTTATTTACTTATTTTTTATTCTTTAGAAAACTTACCTACATTGAGAATGCTTGAAGCTAGAATAAAACTGAGCCTTTTTTATGTTTTTCAAAGTAGATGTATTACATGTACAGATATTCTTAAAACAAAATATTCTGCGGGCTATGAAATTTTAGTGAAAATCATCAAAAATACTGGCGGTGGTTGGCAACTTTTTTCAAAAAGCGCTGGCAGGAAAATAAAAGTCTTGTGGATTACTACCTGCGGTTACTTGTTAAGAGAAATAATAAACAGCTGAGATATACAGTCAAATAAAATTTGAAGAATAACCCCCCTTTAAAATAATCATATTTTGTTGCTTTGCAATCTGAAATGAATACGGACACAGTTTTTGTTTTATCCAGCTGTATTTACTTAGTGCAAGTTATAACATCCAAATGAAAGAAATAACACCAACATGTCAAAAAAAAAAAAAATAATATAATAATAATAATAATAAATAAATAAATAATAATAAAAAAATATATATAATTGAGTTGGAAAAAGGATCACCTAATTTTTTGAACCACCTTTTGCTTTAATTTCAGTCTTTAGTCTGCTGGGATTTGTTTCTACTAACATTGTGCATTTTTTGAAATATTTGCCCACTCTTCTTTGTAGAAGTGCTCAAGTTCAGTTCAATTTGATGGGGAGCATTTGTGGACTGTAATCTTCAAGTCATTCCATTCTCAGTGGGGTTTAAAGGTGCTGTAGGGGACTTTTGTAAAAAAATATTTTTTACATATTTATTAAACCTGTCATTATGTCCTGACAGTAGAATATGAGAAAGATAATCTGTGAAGAAAATCAAGCTCCTCTGGCTCCTCCCAGTGGACCTATTGCCATTTACAGAAACTCCATCGCTCCCGGTAAAAAACAACCAATCAGAGCTGCGGTCCGTAACTTTGTTTGTGTTCAAAATGTAGAAAAATGTATATAATAAGCGAGTACACCATGAATCCATTTTCCAAACCGTGTTTTTAGCTTGTCCTGAATCACTAGGGTGCACCTATAAAAGTGTTTATATTCGGACTATTTTAGATTGCTTCGGGGATACCGCGGCGGAGTAACCCAGTACCTTTGTGATTCTTCATAGACATAAACAGAGAGAAGTAGTTCCGGCTACGATGTTCTTCCGCAAGACGCAAGCAATTCTGTTTATTAACCGCTAGAGCGTCAAAAGTTCCCTACCGCAGCTTTAAGTCTGGGCTCTGACTATGGGCCACTCATGGACATTCACCTTTTGCTCCTTCGGCCACTGTTTTGCTGTGTGCTTTGGGTCATTGTCATGTTGGAAGGTAAACCTCCTTCCCATTGTCAACTTTATGGCAGAGGGCAGCAGATTTTCCTTAGGAATTTAATGGTATTTTGTGCCATCCATTTATCCTTCTATCCTGACAAGTGATTGAATGCGTTTTGGCAAAGCTCAGTCGTGACTGCATGTGGCCTTTCTAGAGAAGTGGATTTTTTTCTGGTAACCCTCCCATACAAGCCACATTTGTGGAGAATTTGTGATATTTGTGCATAATGCCATAAATTACTGCAACTGCTTCAGAGTTGCAGTAGGCCTCTCTAACCAGCTTCCTCCTGACTCTTTCATCCAGTTAGGAGCGATGTCCTGATCCAGGGAGGGTCTGTGCTGTACCAAATTCCTTCCACTTCTTAATGATAAACTTTACTGTGCTTCTAGACATTGATATTCTCAGCCTCAGACGTCACACCCATGTACACATTGGCTAAACGTCTGATGCATATGCCACACAAAATAGGAAACACTTCAGGAGTTGCAAAGTCATCAGTGGCTGAATCCGAAATCACATCCTATATTCCCTATTATCTACATTAGTAACTAATACAGTTCACTTGAAGGCATAAATTAAAACAAGCAAGTAAACATGGAAACGTAGTGCACCGGAAGGACTGCCGCTTTTACTTGCTGTTTAATGATAATTTCAAACTGGCAGCTTCAGTAAAAGGATTAAAGGATTTATCTTGACTGTCGTGAAAATTATGTATAAACCCTATTTAGACAATTTAATAATCAATTAACAATGAATTTATACCTGTATCATATTACGCTGTACACGTATCATTATTTTCTAAACTTTATTTCCATATAGTGAAGCTACACAATATTTACATGCTATTCCACGATCTCAGAAAAAAAAAAAAGGTACAAAAGTTGTCACTGTGGTGGGTGGTACCTTTTCAAAATGTACTTATATTTAGGTACGAATATGCACACTATGCACATTAATATGCATGCTTTAGGGGGAAATAAATAAGGTACAAATTCAGAAAAGTTTTTTTTTTTTTTTTTTTTGGTAAGTATTGTTTGTTAAATACCATGGTTTGTCCAAAAGCTATGATATAATATAGTGTCATGTCTGGTCTTAAGAGGAATCGTAACTATTTTATATGGTGATGATCATATGGAAACATGCAATTTTTATTTTATAATTTTTTTTTTTTTTTTAGAAAAGGGTAAGCATGAGGTTAGCATTAAGCTGTCAGAGGTTTAAATTGATCATGCAATAAATAAATAAATACAAATACGAATGAGTTAATAATATGAATTGTCATGAGAGTGTGTTGGGTATGACCATGGTATGTTTCTATTAGTAAAATGTCAACAAATTGCTTTGACAATGCAGAAAATTAAGGTCATAGTATTTCAACTTAATAAGGCTTTTATTGCTGTTAAAGTGTAAGAGGGTAAGAACTGCACTAGAAAGCATCATCAACCACTGCAGATTAGAGAGTCCCTCAAAAGACCTTGCTGTGTCTGTGTGGGGGTGGGGGGGCATGATAGCTAACTCCCCTTTGTACTGTGAACAGTATTTTTAGTCATTATAGCACTTCTAATGGAACTTGCGTGAGACCGTGGAAACACCCATTGCCATGCAAAAGGCCCCAGTCTGCAAAAGAGCAAGTGGAATGTATTTGTATGCATTCTGTGTAAAAGCCTGATGTTCTTTAATTCAGCTCCAGTTGTACTTTTAGTTTTTATTTCCATCCTTCTCAATCAGCGAGATACATTTGGAGATAATTGGTGGGCAGGAATTAACTCAGGGAGTATCTGAGGTGGCCACGTAACACCAGAGCCTCGCATCAATATGCACCAGAGCCTGGTTTACATTATGCATCCTTAATCAAACCTCCACTTCAGGTTCCAAGACCTTTCCTGCTCCAGAACCGTCATCTAATTATGATGCCAGATGGAAAGCTTGAATGCAGCGGGCATTTGCAGTTCCCCTCTAATCAAGAAACGATATTCTCCAGCAGCGCAATAACAGTATTTATGGGGGTTAATATGGTAGTTCAGTTCATGTTAATTTTAGTTCTCATTAGGTTTGTTGTATGCAACTGTTTATTGGTTTAGTCCGGCGGATGTATTAGGATGTGGCCAGTGTGCCAGGTTTTCATAAATATTGAAATGCAATGCTATGATTGAAAAGAGAGAGCACAGGTGTGGTGTATATGTTATTACCTTGAAGGCTGTCAGATCCATTGAGGTGTGAGCTGTACAAAGTTTGACCTGCACTGCTTGCCAACAACTCTTCCGTTATAAGATTCACATCTGTCTGATTAGTGCAGACAACTTCAGATGTGGTTGGGTACGGCAGCAGTAACTGACTGACTGCATTAATGGATTGGAATGACAGAGTGTGGCCTCTTTATTTGTTTTTTCCCTTTCTCTGCACTGTATCTCTCTGTCCTAGATGTTGAAATATTATATATTTTACAGTGTTTTGTTGGGTATGTAAGTAGCCTATATTGTGTTTCTGTTAACAATATAAGTTGATTAAATGTTGAGAGAACAGGTTAAACCAGCCTGTGTGGTTAGTTAGTCTTCAAAGCAGGTCTGTTTACATGGTTCTCAAGGAGTCTCCTGGGCACTTAACCAACTCAACACCAGCTTGGCTAGTCTGAGAGACTAGCTACTAGACAAGCAAACCACATTAGACTGGTTTGAAATTTGCATCAGTAATGAGCATCACTGTGTTATTTCCAGTGGAGCCGAGCACTCCTGCACCCACGTCTCCATCTCAAATGGTGAAAGAGAAGGTTGTGTGATACAAGCAAGTGCCAACTCTTCCAGTGGAATCAAATCAACTTGCATGGTGTAAAGACAACAAGAGCTAGTTTCCTCATGTGGCCAAGTTGGCTAAATGCTACCTTGGAGTCCTAGCAACATCTGTCCCCAGTGGGAGGGTTTTCTCTACAGCAGGGGACATTGTTACAGCACAGAAAGCAAGCCTCTCACCCGAGAATGTGGACATGAAGAAGGGGTTTTTGAAGAAAACTTAATTGAACATTCCAAATGCTTGTTAAGGTAAGTGGAAAAACCAGTGTTTATTTCTGACAAGTCTATATTGGAGGTATTTATTGAATTTTCTCAGATATGCTGACTCCACTATAAGGAAACGTGAAAATAATATATAATGTTAATAAAGATAGAGTTAAGTTATTTTTGTTGTTATTATCATTAAGTTAAAAGTGAATCTAGTGTTCTCTAGCATTGCTGGTGCCATGACATGAACCCTGTTCTTACAGCAAACAGAATCGAACCAAACCGTGGCTCCAAAACTGTGAACTGAATCCAACTGTGGCATTGGTATACTGTTGCACACCTACTGGTGACTTTGGATTTTTCTTAAATGAATTTCAAATGAAAAGTCACCATTTTATTTAATTAATTATTTTTTATTTTCATGAAAATCTGGTTAGAGAGTCAGACTTGAAACCTGAAGGTCACATGTTCGAGTCTCAGTGCCGCAAGGAGTTGTAAGTGGGAGGGTGTGAATGAACAGGGATCTCTTCCTCCCTCAAAAACCATGGCTGAAGTGCCCTTGAGCAAGGCACTGAACCCTCAGTTGCTATCCGGGTGCTGGAACAAATAGCTGCCCACTGCTCTGGGTGTGTTTATTGTGTGTGTGTGTGTTCTGTACTCACTGCTGTGTGTGTGCACTTGGATGAGTTAAATGGCGAGCACCAATTCAGAGTATGGGTTACTATACTTGGCAAATGTCACAACTTTCACATTTTCAAATTGAAAACGCATACACCAGAAAGGAGGAATTGTGTTATGTCATTAACTCTATTACATTTTGATTACAGGATACACAGACAAGCAATTTTATATCAATAAATTATTTACATTAAATCTAGGAATGTGCACTGAGAAAATAAATAAGGTAAATTTTGATTCAGTTAAGCTGTTTTCTTCAACAGGTATGTGAAACTCTGTTTACATTCACCACAGATGAGGTGAACCGTACAATGTGCATGTATCTTTGTGTGGATATTTTCACACAGATTATTTGCATTTCAATTCTTGATGACATTTTTAAGTGTGCACCATGTTGGCACAATCTAACCTCTTTGCTTTTGAGGCTGTAGCTGCCATCTTCTTTGAATGCCTACACCACACTGTCTGTATTATCGGTCTGCGGTAAAGGAGGCAGCACGTCTACTTTTGGCATTGTGTGAACAACCCTCCTCCCAGAGCTCTCCACGTTTTTCTAGCTTTGTCTCTTCTTCTGTTTTGCTTTCTCCCCTTCTGTGTCTTTCCACCTCTTTTCTTGAACGCCTCGGGAAGCCACTCCACAGTTTGTGGAATGGATACGTGTTTGTGTTCATTTGATTTGAGGAAGAAATTGCCTGCATTTCTCATTCCCATATTTCATTTGTTCAATAATTGACTGTTTTTGTCCCCATGCAAATGCATGGCATATTGGAAGTGTTTATTTTGAGAGCTTAGCGCAGAAGAACACACACATATCACACAAAACCATTACTGAGTGCACACAAGCAGCTCTGTCGTTCAGATGTGCTGTTGTACTTATTGACCTGCTAACTGTGATTTGCATGCTCTCTTTCTGTTGACATGAAGTGATGATCTGCATTGCACAGCGGGCAGAAAAAGTTGATCTGTTCTGTCATTAGGGCATTAGTATACTCTCGCTTCTCTCGTAACAGTATGCTCCTTCAAATTATGCTTTTTTCATTTTCTTCCCTGTTTCTCAAGAACGAAGCCTACACTTATTTTTCTCTCCTATTATGTGCTGTGCTAATATCTGAAGCTGTGGGTAGGCAATATGACTAAGCATGAGATCTATCTTCCCCTGCTAATTGAATCAAACCACTGTAAATATACACAGGCTGTCCATCAGTGATTGGTACTTTACTGGGTTTATAACATTAGCACCACTGCATATTCAATCTAAGTCATAGGCAAAGTCATTAGAAACACGTGTCTATATTCTACAATGACATGTTGGACTGTGGCATTGATATTCAATATGAGGCTGTTTACTGACTAGCAGATGCATATTGCGTATAAAAATTGCAAAAGCTGACATAAACTGTCGGTTACAAACTTATCGGCTGACTTCAAATAATTTTCTAAGCGTTTTTGCACTATTAACACTTTCACAATAGGGTTTAATTTGTATTAGGTCAATCAATTCATTGAGCTACACTTTTAGTTTGTAAATACCAGTACACTTGCTCATTTATTAGTTTATGTTTGTTAATACATTTATCTACATTTATATTTGTTAAATGGCTATTTGTAACTTGAAAGATTTAACACACTGAGGTGGCATTCATGGATGAGTCATATTACCATTGCGGGAAGATGACCATCTTGGAGCTGTGGGCCAGCCTCCATTTCCTTAAAAAAAAAGGGGGTGGGGGCGGAGCTTCATTGCCTCTGACGCTATAGTGCTCATCTTGGTGGCTGCCAGTCGAGGGCTTTTCACAATAGTAGCACAGGTGGTTTGAGAATTACAGAGGGTAGGGCTTGAGTGGAAATCTCCACCATGTCCCAATCCCTCAAGGCTGGATGATTGGGTTCTCAGTACCCCACCTAGGAGCCTTTCTTCCCAGAGGTGCATGAGGAGCTCACCAGGTCATGGACAGCTCCTTTTACTGCTAGAAAATTATCTGCTGGTTCCTCCTCCCTCACCATCCTCGACAGTGGTGCAGCTAGGGAGTATACGGTAATCCCCTGGCTGAGTGGTTGGTGCAGTTGTGTCCTAATACTGTCTCCACCCGACAGGGTGAACCTTGATTCATGTCCCACGTACACTGGCCTCTTTGGCGTAGTGGTCGAGAGTCTGGCCCAGCAGTTCTTAGCTGCACAAAAGCAGACTGAGGTGCAAACTCTACCCCGTTGGGCAGCTGCTGCCTCCATCCATCTGTAGAATGCAGTCCCCGGCCTGCTCATCACCGAGGGTGGCCCACTGCCCCACTCCCGCGCCACATCTGCAGCGGCCTCCAGCAAGTGGTGTCGTGGAGCTGGGTGTAGGCAGGCCCCTCCATCCATCCTGGCACCCGTCAATCCTGGCGCTGAGCAGAAGAGAGTGGTTTTCTCTATCTCTGGGTACCAGGAGGGTATGGAGAGTCACGGACGGCCCAACTCCGGACCTCACTTATCATCTTCCTTTGCCTGCCAGCAGTAGTGGGCAGATTGAGAGCTTCAACAAAGGCCCTACTCACACACCAGGTAAGTTTTGCACACACTCATGTTCCTCTTTGGCTCGCTCAAAGTTTGCATTTGAAGGACAGGCATATTAGTACAAGGCCCTGGCCCTCTGTCTTCCCGTGTCTTTTCAAAAGTCATGAAGGGGGCTCTTTTTCCCCTCAGAGAGCCGGGTCTTGGAGTCCTCAATTGACAATTGGCTAATACTAGCACAATCTCTGGATCAGTTGTACGAGCACGGGGACTTGGTGCTCCAGCACCTCAGCCTGTTGGGTTTTCAGGTCGACTGGGAAAAGAGCAAACTGTCCCCAATACAGAGGATCTCTTTTCTCGATATGGAGTTGGATTCGGTTAAATAAACAGCATGCCTCACAGAGGGCAGTGTGTGGTCTGTGCTGACCTGCTTGTGTTTTTGTGCATTTGTTCAAGGGCAGGATGGTGGTCCCACTGAAACTATTTCAGAGGCTCCTGAGGCATACTGCAGCTGCAGTGGCACTAACACTGTTACGGATATTACATATGAGACCAGTTCAGCACTGGCTTCATGGCCAAGTCCCAAGGTGGGCATGGCAGTGCAGCACTCACCGGGTCCAAGTTACAAAGGCCAGTTGGTAATATCAGTTGCCTAGAGTTGCAGTGTGCCTTGCCTTGAACCCTCTCAAAGGGCACTTATGAGGCTAGCACATGCTGGTCTGAACTGACAACACAGTGAGCGTTGCGTACATCAGCCGACAAGGTGGTGTCACTCCCATCGCATGTCTCAATTTGTCTGCCACCTTTGGAAGGTTCTAAGGTCAATTCATGCCATTCACATTCTGGGCCTGCTCAACCGTGCGACTGACGAGCTGCTTCAAGCTACACTCTCAGGAGAGTAGTAACTCCATCCCCATTTTTAGTTGACGATTCATGCCTATAGTTTGGGCTGGCTGACTCCCATGTAAGACCTTAGTGAACAGACACCAATAAACCCTGAAATCACCACATTAGATGTTGAAGCTCTACATTCCAGAGACATTTAACGATTCACCATCCCCCAGCTTGTTGACTCACAGGATCGCCCAGTGTGACTTTCTGGCTGTCTCCACTTTTCCCCCTACTTTCTCTACATTTCCCCCTACTTTCTCTACTTCTCGCTTATACAGACAAAGAGACATAGAACTTACACAGAAATTTTTTGGAGACTTATTTAAAAGTATAAAAGGGGCAACTATATTCACAAATAATATGCTTTGTGTCTTATATATGCTTGATGTGTTTCATATAATCGATGGCATTTAATCAATGTTTGATAACCCTTTCTAGTAGATAAGGTTATTAACGCATATGAAAATCATATGCAAGTTGCAACACTTTATAGCAGTTATTAAACAAAACATGCAAGGTATTTCCCCCGATGTGATAAATCGAACCATCAGGTTTAGGTATGCACGCTCCGCCTTGCAACAAGTCGATTGGAAGATTGCTTGAACTGCTTGATCTGCCTACTCCAAAATGCTGCTAGCGTTCTTGTCATCTAGAACTCAAACACTCTGGTGAAACTTTGTGACTGCCGGAATCTTCAAAAGTCTAAAGCTTTTGAACAAAGAAACTCTGAGAAGAACTGCAAAAGCTGCTGCGTCACCAGAAAACCCCCGGTTATCACCAAGCTCTCCCAGAAAGACATCATCATCAAGGAAGTTTGCCAGCCAATCAGCAATTGGACTCCCTCAGGCAGAAACGGGAACCCCATTTCTCAGCTCAAACGCTATCACTAATTATCAACATTATCATATTAAACATTATCACTAATCTGAAACAACTGAGTAAATCCAACTAAATAATATAATTTTTTGAAGTAAACTGCTAGCTAGCGATAATTAACACTGAATAAAATTATAAACGCAACACTTTTAAAAGATCTAAGACTTTTTCAATGAAATTATTTCAAATATTTAGATTCGATTCCCCTCAAAAAAGGGCTAAAATTCCTTACACCCAGGTAATCCCGAGGCCCTAATTCAAAGTTACTATGTATTGGCAGGACATAGTCCTATGTATTGGCATACTATGTATTGGCAGGAAATGGTACACATTGTCATATACGCCGATCCAGAGCATCCCAAACATGCTCAATGGGTGACATGTCAGGTAAGTATGCTGGCCATGCAAGAACTAGGATGTTTTCAGCTTCCAGGAATTGTGCAGGATGCTATCGAATGTGAGAATTTGCTCACTCAAGTCGGTTACGACAACGAACTGCAGTCAAATCAAGACCACGATGAGGACGACGAGCATGTAGATGAGCTCCCTGAAACGGTTTCTGACAGTTTGTGCAGAAATTCTTTGGTTATGCAAACTGAGTGTTGCAGCAGTTGTCCGGGTGGCTGGTCTCAGATGATCTTGGATGTGAAAATGCTGGATGTGGAGGTCCTGGGCTGGTGTGGTAACACGTGATCTGGGGTTGTGAGGTTGGTTGTATGTACTACCAAATTCTCTGAAACTCCTTTGGAGACGGGCTTATGGCAGAGAAATGAACATTCAATTCACGTGCAATAGCTCTGGTGGACATTCTTACAGTCAAAACATGCAACATCTGTGGCCTTTTGGTGTGTGATAAAACTACACATTTTAGAGTGGACTTCTATTGTGGCCAGCCTAAGGCACACCTGTGCAATAATCATCATCTTGATATGTCACACCTGTGAGGTGGATGGATTATTTTGGCAAAGGAGAAGTGCTAAATAACACAGATTTAGACAGACTTTTATCAAAATTTCAGAGAAATAGGACTTATGTGCATAGAAAAAGTCTTAGATCTTTGAGCTCAGCTCATAAAAAATGGGGAAAAAGCGAAAGTGTTGCATTTATAATTCTGTTCAGTATATTTAGCAAGCTAGGTGTTGAGGTGTTGACAGCTAGAAGATGTTGCTTGTTCGTTTTTATTAAAGCAACTTTAATTCCTGTTAGTAGGTGCTTGACACTTCACTGCAGTTAACATTAACACACCTCCCTCCTCATCTTCCTAAAAATGCATGAAATAACACTTTATTATTTTATACCCAGTTCCATACAAAGCATGATATTATATGGAAATCTTCTTTCCAGTTTCTATAGTGATGTGGATTACTTGTGGATTATTGTGATGTTTTAATCAGATGTTTGGCATCCATTCACTGCAGAGAATCCACTGGTGAGCATGTGATGCCATGCTAATCCAAATCTGTTCTGATGAACAAACAAACTAATCTTTATCTAGATGACCTGAGGTTGAGTAAATTTTTTTTTCAATTTGACTGCAAGTCAATTTGAGTCAATTTATTAAAGTTTTATAGAATGATTGAATGATGAAATTAAGACAAAGTCTTGAAAGATATATTTTTAAAGTAAATTAAACAAGCAGCAATAAAATATGCATATATTTTATAATTAGTAATGGATTTCAGTAACCAGAATCCAGGCCTGATTGGACAAACAACAACAAAAACAACTACAACAACAAAAAATACCTGCTTTCCAACTATAAACTCTTAAATCAGAAGTTTTATACTATGAGAAGACTGATGAGGAAAATGTCAGTGTTTTGTAATTATGCCTGTTAATGAATAGTCTTAAATTTTAAGCACAAAGGAAAACTGAAGGAATCATACAAACATCCATCCACTCTCTTTCTCCCTTTCTCTCTCTCTCTCTCTCTCTCTCACACACACACACACACACACACACACACACACACACACACAAACTGAGGGAAAAATTTGCTGATTTATTCCATTAGTTTTTTCATGGTGCTCTGCAAATTAAAATCAAATTTAAGGTGCTTAAATATTTAAATATTAAAATTAAATATTTTTTCTCACTGTCCTCTTCATCGTAGAAAGCTTCCATTCCATTAGGTATCTATTTTTTACCTGTCAGAAATAGAGCTATATAATCTTTCCTGAGGAGAGCTTTTACTTATGGCCCCGTAATTAGGCTGGAAGTATTGGGATGTGTTTGTAGAGTATCCCACAATCATCTGGGCACCAGTGATTAGCATTGCATAAAAAATGCATTTGTGCAACGTTGAAATACCATTAACTGCTTCATATGAGGAATTTAGTGAGTCTTTTTTTGCTCCAAATAAAGCTGAGTAGCCATTCATGGAAACAATCCCTCCCTAATACTATAATACACTAAGAGGCAATCAAATAACATATGTTTTGATGTAAAAGTGACTTGCATTAATCAGGCACAACTTGACAAGATTCACACCAAGCAATTTGTCAGTCTATATCATATGTTAAAATCAATCACAAAACAGACAATCAGAACAGTTCTTTCCATTCTCTCTCCAACTGCAAATTAATAGTGCATAAATAAGAACACATATCTTGTATTTTCTCAAACTCTCCAATGCTTTTTGCTTATCATTTTCCTTGGGGAACTTGAGCGGTTTGTGGTTTAAAATATCCAACTGTAAACTTGATCAATCAGTGTCCACTAATTCTTGTTTGCTGATTTTTATACATGAGGCGCAGTACATATATGACACAACCTGCAGAGAAATCCAAACAACTGACAAAATGTAATATTTGTCATCTACACTGTTTAGGTCAGAGTGTTAGGTTACATTTATACAACAGTTGTACTAAAAACTGAAAATTGTTTCTTTTGTGTTTTCGAAAAGTTGTATAATGCATGCCAGGCCAGTAGTTGGCGATGTCACTTTGTAAGGATACACAACACAGATGCGGACATGCATATAGACTGTAGAAAATTTGATTAAATTTTCTCTCAGTAGAAATTGTTTGTTTTATTCTTTGTAGAGTAGATATTTTTTATTTGTAAGATGAATTTTAAAAAGTCTGGGTTTGGGAAGTTGACTTTTACATTTTGAAAAGTCATTTTAAAACTATCCAAAATGAAGGCATAGTAAAATATATATACAAACACGATTCCAAAAAAGTTGGGACACTGTACAAATTGTGAGTAAAAAAGTAATGGAATAATTTACCAATCTCACAAATTTATATTTTATTCACAATAGAATATAGATAATATATCAAATGTTGAAAGTGAGACATTTTGAAATGTCATTCCAAATATTTGCTCTTTTTGGATTTCATGAGAGCTACACATTCCAAAAAAGTTGGGACAGGTAGCAATAAGAGGCCAGAAATATATATAAATATATATATATATATATATATATATATATATATATATATATATATATATATATATATATATATACATATATATATATATATATATATATATATGATGTTTTAACCTTACCTTAATAACTGTTACTGATAGTTTTAATAAAAATCTAAAAATGTGACAAAAGTTGAAACACCAATATACGCACACTTATTCAATAACTGTATTTGAATTCTGTATGTGCTTTCAATATTTGGGGCCCTATCTTGCACCCAGCGCAATTGACTTTGTACACCGACGCATGTGTCATTCCTATTTTGCACCCGCGCAAAGCGCGCTTTTCCCTCCACAGACGCACGTCGCTAAACTAGTGAATGAACTTGCGCTCCCTGGGCGGTTCAGCGCAAAAAAAGGAGGCGTGTTCCGGCGCAAACAATCCCTGGTGCTATTTTGCTGTTCCATTAAACAATTGCGCCACTGACCAGAAAAAACCTAGGGCCCTATCTTGCACCCAGCGCAATTGACTTTGTACACCGACGCATGTGTCATTCCTATTTTGCACCCGCGCAAAGCGCGCTTTTCCCTCCACAGAAGCACGTCGCTAAACTAGTGAATGAACTTGCGCTCCCTGGGCGGTTCAGCGCAAAAAAGGAGGCGTGTTCCGGCGCAAACGATCCCTGGTGCTATTTTGTTGTTCCATTAAACAATTGCGCCACTGACCAGAAAAAAACTAGTCTAAAGTCAGTGGCGCGTTGCGCGTTGTTCATTATGCTATTTTAAGGGCGCATGCTTGACCATAATGTATAGCGTGCACAACGCGCATACACTTTGCTCATGTAATCTACACAGATGCAACAGTTATTTTTGCAAATCATAAATTGTTACACTAAAAAAATATTAACACATGAGATGACGGAAATCATTGTGGTGTGACACGAAGATGTGAAAAAATAGGCATAAATCTAGCTTACAAATTATTCAGGCTAATTATTCTCCCATCCCCATACAACACAAATTCTCTGTCTTTCACTGCTCTTACAAGAACATCAGTCTCCTCGGCTGTGAACCGCTCCTGGCCTGCGCCTGGTAAATACGCCATAATAATAGCAATCCATAATGGAACTTGCGCACCTGCTTTTAAAGGGAATGTTGGATGACGCTCTGATTGGTTTATTTCACGTTACGCCCAAACCACACCTATGAATAATGAAGCTACTTCAGACCAACCCATTTTAGATTTGCGCCGGGCGCAAGAGCCATTTATCCCGCCGGGAAAATAGCAACAGCGCCGAGACCCGCCCACAAAGTTACTTGCGCTTCGCGCTTTGACACTTGCGTTTCAGATCGTTAAAATAGGGCCCCTAAAGTCAGTGGCGCGTTGCGCGTTGTTCATTATGCTATTTTAAGGGCGCATGCTTGACCATAATGTATAGCGTGCACAACGCGCATACACTTTGCTCATGTAATCTACACAGATGCAACAGTTATTTTTGCAAATCATAAATTGTTACACTAAAAAAATATTAACACATGAGATGACGGAAATCATTGTGGTGTGACACGAAGATGTGAAAAAATAGGCATAAATCTAGCTTACAAATTATTCAGGCTAATTATTCTCCCATCCCCATACAACACAACTTCTCTGTCTTTCACTGCTCTTACAAGAACATCAGTCTCCTCGGCTGTGAACCGCTCCTGGCCTGCGCCTGGTAAATACGCCATAATAATAGCAATCCATAATGGAACTTGCGCACCTGCTTTTGAAGGGAATGTTGGATGACGCTCTGATTGGTTTATTTCACGTTACGCCCAAACCACACCTATGAATAATGAAGCTACTTCAGACCAACCCACTTTAGATTAGCGCCGGGCGCAAGAGCCATTTATCCCGCCGGGAACATAGCAACATCGCCGAGACCCGCCCACAAACTTACTTGCGCTTCGCGCTTTGACAATTGCGTTTCTGATCGTTAAAATAGGGCCCTAAACCTCCATTGTTCAATACAAGTAATTACACACACACACACACACACACACACACACACACACACACATATATATATATATATTAACATATAATTTATTATTTTTTAATTAAGAAATAGTTTCATTAAACTTTCTCAGTAAAAACATTCTAGGGGAATTACCTTTTAGGTACTAATATGTACACTTTAGGTACAAAGGCGTATCTTTTCAAAAGATACTGCCCCATTGACAGCTTTCATACCTTTTTATTTCTGAGAGTGCAAATGACAGTGAACTGTTGCTCTGAACAGACATCTCACAACATCTTTCTTCAGGGTTTTACAATTCAAACATTCATTCCAGTCTCATGAAATGCCACAAATTGTCATTTCGAAATGTTTTCTGTACCCTTGAAAGTATTTGGCCTTGATAGTCTCTATCCATCTCCCTCCTCTTCGGCGAAGAAAAGGAACTTCCCCCAGATTACATTGTTTAATTGAATTTGCCTGCATTTGGTTCCTCGTAGTGAGAAAGAGGAATATTTATCTGAGCCCCACGTTGACCTTCAGGCACACTGATGACATTATGTTCTCATTAGCAGGGTGCACTCACTCAGTGGATGTCACCCTGCTTCCCAATGAGTGAGGCTGCTCTCCATCAGGTCCTCTTTGACCTTCTGTGAGCTGCTTTATCATACTCCTCTCAATACTAATTACTCTCTTTAATCGCTAATAAATTATTGAATAATCTATTATGGGTATGCACGATAGGCTCATGAATATGGCATTTGTTGATTTAATTGGACTCTCTTTGTTTTGGCCATCGTACAGGAAATGATTGACAGTTTCCACTTTGTAAGTGAGTATGACTAAAAGGGGATGTCTGTCATAAATAAAATGAGAATTTAGTTTGAGAAAACAGGCTTTTGCAGTGCTGCAAATTAAACCAAATATAGTTCATTTACTGTATTAATAGTGGTCAGCTGATATGCCGATATTTGGCACTTTTATATTATTGGCATCGGCCAATATTTTGTCTGTTTGGATGTAAAAGTCTGAATATGGCTTGTAGGAACTTTATTTTGACATCGCTAAGAACGTCTACACTTGTCTTCATTAGGTTTACTTTGTTTAACAGTTCTGACTAATACATTTGAACTTTTAAAACTTATAACTTTATATTACTTTTAAGACTTATAGCATTTGATTTTCTAGTAACAGAAATGCAAACACTATAATAGACATACTTTCTCATCTACAGTCAGCATTCAGGAAACATGCATTTCATTTAAACAAGTCTTTGAATATCTAATAAACTTTTAAATTCACTAACCTTTCAAACTTTGTGGAATTCAGATGTGAGATCCTCTGAAGTATGCAATTGTAGACTGCATAAAAAAGTGTACTATGCTTTTAACGGTTGGTCTGTGTGAATTAGATGGGTGACTTAATTGAAGAAACACACATATGCACACACACACACACAGAGAGAGAGAATCAACAAACTGTAAATATGTTGTATTTGTCATATTCACGGCATATTAATTGTATGATATATGTAAAATTGCATTAACTTGTCTAAAAAATATGATTCCCAGTGCACACGAATTTACCAGATTGCACTGTTGATCACAGAGTATACTTTCATTTTATTCATATTTTTAACAATTTCTTTGAAAAATACTATATTAGAATTACAGAATTGAGAAGTTGCCATCTAATTTAATTTATTCATCTAACCGAATTTATTTTGATAATTTTTTATCAACTTTTTTCATATTTATTCATTTCCAGATTATATAATTAAGATAAACTTTATGCACAGTAAATATACATTTAATTGCAGCAATTGTTATGCATGTGTTTTTATTATCTTTAAATTATATAGTGTGTTATATTCATTTATATAAGATATATTGGCACTGATCATCAAAAACCTTCAATTGACCACTAATAATTAAAACTCTGAAACTGCATGCAAATGGATGTGATCTGCATGTTGTTGATTTCCTGTGATGAGTGTGCAGTTGAAGTTTCCTTTATTTAAATGCCCCCTGACAAGGGCGGAGAAAATGAAATCAGAGCACCTCCTCCTTGTACCGACCCAATTTAGAGAGCTGCCTTCCTATCATAACTAATGCAATCAGAGACAAAAGATTATGCTGCATTTGAAGTAATGCAGGAGAGACGGAGAAAAGTAGAGAGAGAGAATGAGAAGGGGAAGGATGGAGAAGGAGAGGTATGGGGATTAAGCTGTGTAAAAAAATTGTTATTAAGGGAAAAGGTCACTGGATGATATTACCCGCAACCTGATTAGCGAAAGAGCCTTAGGCCAATGCATCAATGCCTTCTCAAAAGCCCCTCGGTTGCACAAACGCACACATGCAAAGACAAAAACAGCAACAATGGGGGAGTTGCAGAGTCAGTTATGATTTGGTATTTCAATGTGTCGTTCTCGCCAGTCTTTACAGATCAATTACCGCAGTGTCAGCCATGTGGCGGTCTGGGGGCCGGGGGCTACATTAGCCGTATCTGACACAAATAGAGGCAGACAATTCAACTGCAGCACCGAACCATTCCCAGCATTCTCTCTGGCCAGCATGGGCCACTGCCATTCGCTCCCTCAGGCCAGTCGTGCTGACAGGCCACACAAACGTGCTATCATAGATTAAGACTACAAGCCGCTAATTTACTCTGACACTGCTCGATCCCTTTAAACTGTGAAAGACCAGTGGAGACATACTCATGCTAATAGAGTCAGCTGCAAGGAAACACCAGCACAGTCATTGTCTCCGGAGATGAGTTTGTTTGTCATCCTAATGAAAAGGCAAGATTAATATTGGAGTCTTAATCCCATGGAAACTCTGTCAGATATTTTTATAACAGGGATAACATTCTGATGAAACCCCTGTTGGCTACATTTTCTCTATATATATAAAAATACAAAATGACATGCCATTTTTGTGTTGGTCCAGATCTATTAAAAATCCATTAAGACTACAATAAAGCATATATATATATTTGCCAAGAAGTCAGAATTGTCAGGGTGGTAGAACCAGTGTTATTTTAGTATTATATATATATATATATATTAGGGGTGTAACGGTTCACAAAATTCACGGTTCGGTTCGATACGATACACTGATGTCACGGTTCGGTTCGGTTCGATACGTTTTAGATACAGCAAAATGTAAAAACATCTCAACTTTTCAGAATGCCGCAAGCGCACCGCGGGTCATGTGACAAGAACCAACCAATCAGCTTCATCCTTTCCCGTAACAACGTTGAGAGCTCAGCCAAGATGAAGGAACAGCTGATCATAGTTGTATATGGATTGCAATTTTGAAATAAATTCAGTAGCAGAGCTACTGCAAGCGATTTTTAGAGCTGCAAATCCATTTATCCTTCGCTGAAATTTCCGCGTCTCATGGAGAGAGCACGTCATTGTTGCTTAGCAAAGACAGACGCCTCATGAGCGCTTCTGCCCGAGAACTTTGGAAAGGAGGAGAAAGACGCGCTTAGCGTTTTCCATGCGTTTTTAGGCACGATATGTGAACGGCCCCTAAGGCGCTCGCTCACTCAGCACGCGCTGAAGGCTCGTTGCAAAATGTCGAATGCATTTAACAGACCAGAAATATAAGATCCTAAAATAACCAACAGGTCTGGTGTTTGGGTTGGATTCCCTGTAAGCTATAGTGTCTAAATGCTGCAGGGATAGTTTGCTGCGTGCATGTTTCTCCTTTTTTTCGTCTTTTCCCAGATAGTACTGACGCATATATCCCAGATATTCCCGCTGGTTTTTTTTTTTTTTTTTTTTGTATTCCCGCTGGTGTACCCTGTCATGTTGCAGATGCGACATACCGTTGTTTTTTTATCCACCACTCTCTTGCCATCACCATTATAGCTTAAAGGGAATCCAAAGTGCACCCAAACACCAGACCTGTTGGTTATTGGAGGATCTTCTCATTTCTAGTCTGTTAAACGCATTGGCTATTTTGCAACGAGCCTTCAGCGCGTACTGAGTGAGCGAGCGCCTGCTGAGTAGCCTAACATAAACATATAAGATGGTGTTTTTTTCTTCTTCGGGAGTGTCAGGGGCGTTGCCTGTTACGTTGTTTGGGTTATTGGGCTACCTTGTTGAACGCATATCATTATATTTCTTTCTCTCTCTTTTTTTTTTTTTTTTCAAATATAATTAATTACTCCAACGAACCGTTCGGTATACATAATGCGTACCGCGTACCGAACCGAAAGCGTCGTACCGAACGGTTCAATACGAATACGCGTATCGTTACACCCCTAATATATATATATATATATTAGGCAAAAATCATTAAATAATAAATGTAAATAAAAATCACATGTTGATTACATCACTTCATTAAATATGAACAGTTGTGTTTTTTGTTGTTATTGTTTTTTGTTTTCAAAACCACAAACTTGAATACAAAGAGTGTGTTTCAAAAAATAGTGAAATAATTTTTCTATTCTTTATTTTGGGCGCTCTTATACCTTGAGTTGATTTAATCATTTAATTCAAATGGGCTACATTAAATGGCCCTGTTACTCTTCAAAGAAACCTGTGGTTGATGGTTGACTGTTTTGGAAACCGGTAAAGCGCTCAACATTCCTGCTTTTGAACCGTTCTCCACCTTCTCTCTCCATTGATATCAACAAGACCCCTCTCTTCATTCTCCTCCTTCTGTTTGAAACAGATTTGAATCCTGACCCATTTCTATCTCCTCTGTTTCTCTTAGGCATCCATTGAATCCACGGACAGACAGATGCACAGACACACAGACTGGCAGAAGTTATGAAACTTTTACTCCGACTACAACCAGGGAGAACAAACAGCAAGAACAAAGTAAAGCCACAAAAGGGAATAATAGACAAAGAAGAGACTGCGTGAGATAAAAGACAGCATGCTCCTTTACGATTGACTGATGTGCTGTCCAACAGAGCCTTTCAGTCGTTTGCCTCAGTATAGATTTGTCGCCTGGCCCATTGCTGTTACTGGTAGAGACAGACACCGAGAGGCCGTCCTGTTTTCAGTGCTGGATACACATCTTCAGTACCTTAATGTTTGTTCCTCTGAGTTGAAATGCTGAAGACTGTTTCTGCTGTTGTCCTGTTAAGCTGTGGTTAATGAAGTGTCAAATTAAAGTGGACTCCATCACAAAACTTACTTCAGATGATGTAGTGCTGAAGTGTTTTACATTGAAAATGTCTGTCAGAGCCGTGACCTGTTAGCACAGGAGGAACCATGGACTTTTTTGCTTGTTTGAGGGAACTCCACTCATTACTTTTGTCACATAGACAAGTTAAGTCAGGATAAAACAACACTTCTTTGTAGGAGTATGTTTTTCATTTGATGTTTTTGAAGTTTTTGTTCAGGGCTTCGAACTATTTTGTAGTAAATATATTACTATTTTTGATAGTAAATATCACAAATAATTGCAAATATATTACTGAAATAACCTTTACATTAAGAAAAAATAAATACTATTTACTTGTAAAATATACTGTAGTTATCTTTTTATGTACAACTTCAAAATCTTTTAAAACATGTTAAATAGGTATTTTATTAGGCTGTGGGGCTCAAATAGGAAATCAGAGTTTGAATCTGGCTTGCAACATTCTCATTCCTTACTCTTTTTAATACTGTTTCCTGACTTATATCTCCATGTCTTACAAATCAAAGTGGCTTAAAAAACAGTATTTTCTCGCATACTGCTCACCATTTTGTGTACAGAATTTCTATTTAACAGTATTTATGTGACTGCATCGTAATGTATGATAAAATGTATTTTCTTAAAGGGATAGGTCAAAATTGAAAATGTTGTCATTATTTATTCCCCATTATGTCATTCCGAAAATGTATGAATTCATAGTAACACTTTATTTTGGTAATTCACGTTAGACATAAAGACACAGAACTTTGCAAGTAACTATGCACATGTACATGTCATTGCCAACTTACTCTAACCTAACTAATAATACTCTAATGAATGTAAATTGACATGTAATTGCAAATTAATAAGAGATAGTTGGCATGTACTGTAGTTTCAAAGTTACTTATAGAATATCTAAAGTGGACTATCGAAATAAACTGACTTAATTTCTTGGAAAAGTTTCTGTGTTTTTGTCTATTGAATGAAAGACAAAGGGTTCCAACCAGTTTTATTTTTTGGCTGATCTGTCCCTTCAAAGATGAATATTAAAGTCAGATTTTATTACAGGAGAACAGTTAATGGTAATGTGATCGAGGCTTCAAGTGAGAGTTTGAGTTGAGTTAGTGAGTCAAATGCATGGTTGAAACAATGAAATATTCAAACACAGAAGGAGTGAATGCCGTGTACTAATGTGTCAGTGTGCACAAGGTCTTTGTGTGTGTGTGTGTGTCTGTGTTTTAGCACAAAGTCCTCCCTCTGGGTTTGATGTGATGAAGCAGCACAATGAAGACTCTGATATTATAGAAGAAATCCTATGATGTACAAAAAAGCATTTATCCTATGAAATAATAAATTTATTTGAAGATTCTTTTGCTCATTTCTTTTCTAAGGAGATCTCTAAGGAAATAATTTTTTTTTAATGCGCCATGTTTAGATTTGTGAGGTAAAAATGTATGCGTCATAAAAAAAAGACCCTCTTTGTCTTAAATATTTTTTTTTGGTCTCCCAATGGTAGAAGGATAATGAGCAGTATTAAATTGTAAGTTGCGAAAAGGAAAATGACAAGGGGACATAAGAGAGGCTGATAATGGCCTTTTACCACGGCAAAACTTCTTATTTTTCTATCCTTTCAGATTTTTTTCTTTCTTTTTCTTTTTTAATACAACTTCACTTTTTATTAAGAGTTTCAGAAAATTGAAGAGTCATTCCAGACACATTAACATTGAGATAATTTTTTACATTTTAGATATTTTTGGTAAAGAGTTGAGGAATAACTAACTAAAAAAATATTGGAAAAAAAATGGAAAACTTAATTACATTTTTATCAGTAGCCTTGCTATTTTCAGTTTCCATAACAAGCTCCTTTTTCCATCAAGTAGCATTTTATGTGTTTTTGATATTCGGTAACACCTAACCAGTAAGGTTAGATTTGTTGACATTAGTGAACATGAACTAACAATGGAAATCTAAAGCATGTATTATCTTGATGTTAATTTCAACATTTAATAATACTTTCTTAAAATCAAACGTTGTATTTGTTAATATTATTTAATGGACTTGAGCTAGCATTAACAACGAACAGCTTATTGTTTATTGTTAGTTAATACATTAGCTAACATTAATTAATTGGACATTATAGTAAAGTGTAACCACATTTTCTTTTTGTTCATACATTTATCTGTTCAGGTTCAATGCATTCATTCATTGTTTTTCTTTTATTTAAATAAAAAAAATTATGTAATCTTATACACATTTTCATCCTTTAAATTGATTTTAATGGTGGAAATATGTTATTGCACCGGTCAGCCAATCCAATTCAAGGACTACAACAATTTTTTTTCTAATTCTAATGAGTTCTTCATGTGTCTTTTGTCCTGATTAGTGTCATGTTCTTTTATTTTTGTAATTTAGTTTCTAGTTCATGTCATGTGTACATTGTGACCTCATTGATAGTTCCCAGATGTGTAAGGTAATTATGCTTCCTTCAAGTACACCTTGGAAACTCATACCTCTGAGTCAGGCTTCTGTTATTACGACATGTCACATATTCAAGTGGGACACATCACATGCAAATAGTGTCAACATTCAACATTCATGGCAGTATTATTTATTTATACATAATATCAAAACTAAATGCTTGTTAAATAAAGCAAACCCTGAAGTTTGAAATATTTTCACTGGAAGATTGCACAAAATGTGTATTTATGGACCTGCAGAAAACTTTCAGAATTAAAATGTCTCTCTCTCTTTTCCGTTCACATAATTAAGGTTTTAAAAGTAATGTTAAAATGGGCAGTGGTTACAGCATTTCATGCAACTTGGTCTAACGACTTCATCTTGATGCAGTGCTTTTGTCATTTAAGAAGATTCTCCTGAGACCCGTGTACCGTGCCTGGATGTGTGGAGTACCGAAGCTGATCAGACTCTTTCAGTGACCTGCTGAGAAATAGATTACAGTGAGTCAATGCAGTGAAGACTGCTGTGAGTCAAGATGTCGAGTATGAGAGGATAAGTGTTTATTTGTGTGTTTAATGCTGGCGAGAAACAGGAAGACGAAGTTGCACACACACAGCCTATGGCGAGGATTACAAGGTTGGAGTTCTCCAGTAACCTTGTATAAACTGTTTTTCAATTAAATTTCCATCTGCAATCAGATTAAAGAATATTGTGCTCATCACTAACTGTTATAAAAATGTCTTAAAGGAATTGTTCACCCAAAAAAGACAATTTGCTGAAAAATAACTCGATGATGATGAGTTTTGTTCATGGGAACAGATTAGGAGAAATGTAGCATTACAAGTGTAAAAACAAGAATTCAGCTTCAATTTCTTTTCTGTTAAAGGGTAGAAAATGGATAAACAGCATAAATATTGGATTTCCACATATGGGCGGTAATTTAACACCCTTTTCATTCATTGGTCAAGCAAAGATCAAATGAGGCCATCATCATGTCTTCTTCAGTTCTGTACAACAGAATAATAGTCCTCTGCTGCTATAGTTAAAGCATTTATTGCAGTAACATTTCATCTCTCTCACATTAAAAACAACCATACTAACAAATGGATTGACCCATATTGTGCCAGTGCCTGGACAGGGCTTACTTCTGTTTGGCCATAGATTCTCTTAGATTGATAATCCACAAGACAGCCTGAGGTTGAGCACATTTTCAGAACGTGTTTATTTTTGGGTGAATTGTCGTTACTGTCACGTGAGGCGACACAGAAAACAGGGAGAGCTCCAATTGCAGGTAAGCAGTTTATTATAGGGCAAATCCGAAGGGGTAAACAGTCCAGGCAGGGTCAAAACCAGAATATCCAACACAAAACATAAACAAGACGTGGACGCAGAGCAAGGCAAGGCAAGACAAGGGCAAGAGTTGACAGACCTGTAAGACGCAAAGACATTAGACAAGGACTCCGTAACAAGGACAGAAACAACCCAGGTATTTAAAGACAAGTGCAAACGATGTAAGTGAAAACAGCTGAAAACAATGAACAGTGACGACAAGGGGAAGTGAGACCTCTAGTGGACACCCAGTGATACACAGACCAGACACACTGTGACATAACCCCCCCTCTAAGGAGCAGCTACCAGATGCTCCTCAGACACACCAAACAGAACAAAAAGGACTAGGAGGGAGGAGGACCGGAGGAGGTTCAGGGGGAGGGATGGGGGGCCAGACAAACTAAGGGGAACAGACAGGAATATAACAGAACTCAAATACACAAAACAGAAGTCCATAAAGGGCATGTTGAGGCGCCCACCAGGGCGGAGCAGAGGACCACCACAGCCGTGTGGTCAAGGCCAGAGCCCTCCAGGGCGGAGCGGAAGACCACCACGGCCTTGTGGTCCAAGTCAGAGCCCTCCAGGGCGGAGCGGAAGACCACCACGGCCTTGTGGTCAAAGCCAGAGCCCTCCAGGGTGGAGCGGAAGACCACCACGGCCTTGTGGTCAAGGCCAGAGCCCTCCAGGGTGGAGCGGAAGACCACCACGGCCTTGTGGTCAAAGCCAGAGCCCTCCAGGGCGGAGCGGAAGACCACCACGGCCTTGTGGTCAAAGCCAGAGCCCTCCAGGGTGGAGCGGAAGACCACCACGTCCGCGTGGTCACCGCCAGAGTCCCCCAGGGCAGAGCGGATTACCACCACGTTCTCGTGGTTGAGACAGGAGTCCCCCAGAACAGAGCCGCAGACAACCCAGTGACTTGACTTGGCTCTGGAGGGGAATCGGTGACTGGCCCTGGCTCTGGAGGGTCATCGGTGACTGGCCCTTGCTCTGGAAGGTCCACAAACACCTGACTCGACTCCGGAGGGTCCGCTGGAACCCGACTCGACTCCGGAGGGTCCGCCGGAACCCGACTCGACTCTGGAGAGTCCGCCGGTACCTGACTCGACTCCTGAGAGTCCACCGGTACCTGACTCGACTCCTGAGAGTCCACCGGTACCTGACTCGACTCCGGAGAGTCCACCGGTACCTGACTCGACTCCGGAGAGTCTACGGGAACATAACTCGACTCTGGAGAGTCCACCGGTACCTGACTCGACTCCGGAGAGTCCACTGGATCATGACTCGACTCCAGAGAGTCCACCGGAACCTGACTCGACTCCGGAGAGTCCACTGGAACCTGACCCGACTCTGGAAAGTCCACCGGAACCTGACCCGACTCTGGAGAGTCCACCGGAACCTGACCTGACTCCGGAGAGTCCACGGGAATCTGACTAGACTCTGGACTGTCTGTGAAGACCCGAGGTGCCTTGGCTTCGGGCACTGTCTCTGGAACGGTCTCGGGCACTGCCTTGGTCAAGGCATCGGGAGCGACCTCGGACACTGCATCAGGAATGGCCTCAGGCACCGCCTCGGTAACAGCCTCGGGAGCGGTCTCGGGCACCGCATCGGGAACAACCTCGGGCACCGCCTCGGCCTCCGGAACCGCCTCGGGCACCGCCTCGGCCTCCGGAACAGCATCGGTCACCGCCTCGGCCTCCGGAACAGCATCGGTCACCGCCTTGGCCTCCGGAACAGCATCGGTCACCGCTTCGGCCTCCGGAACAGCATCGGTCACCGCCTCGGCCTCCAGAACAGCATCGGGCACCACATCGGGAACGACCTCGGGCACCGCCTGGGCATCGAGCACCACCTCGACCTCCAGAACAGCATCGGGCACCGCCTCGGCATCGGGCACCACCTCGGTCTCTGGAACAGCATTGGCCACCGCCTCGACCTCTGGAACAGCATTGGGCACCGCCTCGGCATCGAGCACCACTTCGGCCTTCGGAACAGCATCGGTCACCGTCTCGGCCTCCAGAACAGCATCGGTCACCGTCTCGGCCTCCAGAACAGCATCGGGCACCGCATCGGCACCACCTCGAGCTCTGGAACAGCATTGAGTACCGCCTCGGCATCGGGCACCACCTCGGTCTCTGGAACAGCATCGAGCACCGCCTTGGCATCGGGCACCACCTCGGCCTCAGGAACAGCCTCGGGCACCGCCTCGGCATCGGACACCACCTCGGTCACCGGAACAGCATCGGGCACCACCTCGGGCACCGCCTCGGGGACGGCAGCAGTCCGCTCGGGAATGTCCTCCTGGACGGCAGCGGCCCGCTCGGGAACGTCCTCCTGGACGACAGCGGCCCGCTCGGGAACGCTCTCCAGGCATTGAGGAACGGTAGGCGCCCGTCTCCTCGTCCTCCGTCCTCTATGACGGCGAGTCGGTGGCACCTGGACCGGCGACTCAGGCGTTGAGTCGGCCATCTTGTGCTGTGGCGCTGGGTTGGCGGCCATCTTGTGCTGAGGTGCTGGCTCAGCAGCCATCTTGTGCTGTGGCGCTGGGTTGACGGCCATCTTGTGCTGAGGCGCTGGCCTCCTCAAGGCGGGTCCCCTCAAAGCGACCGCCTCTCTCCCGCTCGATGGCTGGGGAAGAAGCGTGAAACTGCATACGGCTGGATCTCGTTTCGGACGGAGTCCTTCTGTCACGTGAGGCGACACAGAAACCAGGGAGAGCTCCAATTGCAGGTAAGCAGTTTATTATAGGGCAAATCCGAAGGGGTAAACAGTCCAGGCAGGGTCAAAACCAGAATATCCAACACAAGACATAAACAAGACGTGGACAAGGCAAGGCAAGGCAAGGCAAGGCAAGGCAAGGGCAAGAGTTGACGGACCTGTAAGACGCAAAGACATTAGACAAGGACTCCGTAACAAGGACAGAAACAACCCAGGTATTTAAAGACAAGTGCAAACGATGTAAGTGAAAACAGCTGAAAACAATGAACAGTGACGATAAGGGGAAGTGAGACCTCTAGTGGACACCCAGTGATACACAGACCAGACACACTGTGACAGTTACAAACCCCTATACTGTTATTTTTCAAATGGAACACAATATAATCTACCTACAGGGTTTTTTTTTTTTTTTTTTTATCCTGAAAATCACTGAAAAGTCATTGAAATTCACTCAAAATATTCCCTTTTTATTCCTTTAAAAGTATGTAGGACACTTCTTTAGAAATATTAAATATATTCATCCTCTAATCTATTGTTAATAGAGACTTGGATTAAATCATTTCTGAAGATCCTGCATGAAGATCCACTGAAGGCAGTTTGTGTGTAAGTGGATGAATTGAGAGTGTATGTCATTGGGTTTGTGGGAGTGAGATAGTGGGTGGCAGGTGGATAAAGAGCATTGCATGCTGGTCTGTATGGTAATAAGTTATAATTGCACAGTACGTTCAGCCTGCCTGTCGTCTCTTAAATTCAAAGGGAATTTGCATCATTATGTGCAGACTTTTCAAATATGCTAATGCATTTTTTTTCCCTCTCACTTACAGGCACCTTTCAGTGCAATTAGATCCCTTCAGCTTCCCGTGTAATCACAAGATTTATAAGAAGAATGGGAGGGTGGGGGCACTTAAATGTTTCTGTTAACTTTAAATTACACATAGTGAAATACCTTACACTCAAGTCTCTGACAGCTTTTTGTAATCATATCCAGAGGAAATAGTCCCAGGAAATGAAGTACATTATGATTTTGAATTAATTATAATTTGTAATGATTTAAATCATATGTAACACACATCCAAATTCAACTTTAAACAAAAACCTGAGAATGAAAAGAATGAAGTAGCCTAGCTTAACTCTGTTCATTAGTTGGTTCATAGCTAGCTAAACATTACATTCAATCAGTATTGCAGGCCAAAACCCTTCCACTTAAACAGAGGCTGATTAACTGCCATATATAATGACCAACCATAGTTTTTTTGTTTTAACTAGTCACTCAGTGGTGGGTTTGTCTGAAATAGCTAATAGCACATTAACAACATGTGTGGGAGAAAAATAATAATAATTTAACCGATAATATGGCAGTCTCTGCAAACAGTTGTACAGAAGGGTCAATGACATGACATTTTTGCAACATTTTTATTATTTATTCTCTTCGAATGGATTTACTGGTTCAAAAGAACAGGCATAACAAAGCTACTCATACTTACAATGACTTGAGTAAACCTCTTGGATAAATATTTATATTTCCCAATAAAAGGCTGAATTAAAAGTCTGAAATGTAATACTGTGAAAACAGCTTAGATAAAATGCAGTGAAAATGTTAAAGGGGTCATAGAATGCATTTTTCCTTTAGTGCACTTATAATCGTACACTTTAAAAAAAAATACTGTAAACTAAAAGTAAACTAAAAAAATACTGTCAACTAAAGTTGCCAATAAAATCCTGTAAATACCCCTAAATGTCTCAGGTTACGAATGTAACCATGGTTCCCTGAGAGGGAACGAGACACTGCATCCTCTGAAGGGACACTATGGGGAACATCTTGTCGTGACCCGTGTCTGAAGCATACTTTGAAAAATGCCAACGTGTTGGCCGGCGACAGCCTCTGACGTCGCTACCGGCGCGACTATATTATCTTCTCCGTGAAGCTTGCATCGAAAGCATGGCAGGGAGCTATAGGATGCAGTGTCTCGTTCCCTCTCAGGGAACCATGGTAACATTGTAACCTGAGATGTTACCTGTCAAGGGAACTTCGAACTGCGTCCTCTGAAGGGACATTATGGGGAACAGTATACCCACGCCGCCATGCTGAGGGGAGTGCAGGCAAGAATCATGGCAAACACTAAGTACCAACTCTACCATTTCACCGGGAGTCGCCCCTGGGACAGTTTGATGGCTGTCCATGACATTATCCGAATTGAGAGGCGAGCTCCAACCCTCAAGTGAGGGGAGCATCACCTGAGGCAGTACATACAGAAGGACTCCATAACTACCTCCCCTCAGGGTGACCTGGCCGGACATCCATGAAATTCCCTGCAGTGCTGTGCCAATTCTGATGATCAGCCAGGCTCTGTAAAGGAAACTCACAGACTTTGTTAGTAGACATATAACCACCAGCAACATAACACCCATAAGCAGGTAAAGCAAGGGTTATGTACTCACCCACCCTCCTTTACTGGAGTCCCGCTTGCGGGGCGCCCCCTTCTGGTCCGGACCATCAGTAAGGCGGGGAAGTCGTGGCCCTAATGGTTAGAGAGTCGGACTCCCAATCGAAAGCTTGTGAGTTCGAGCCCCGGGCTGGCAGGAATTGTGGGTGGGGGGAGTGCATGTAATAATGTAATAATCATGGTACAGTCACAAACCTCTTGGTTCTCTCCCAAAATGTTTTAAATTGTGCTCCAAAGACAAACAAAGCTTTTATGGGTTTTGAACGACATGGGGTTAAGTGATTAATGACTACATTTTCATTATGGGTTGGAGTAAACCTTTAAACTAAATAAGTTTTCGCAAATGAAATTACTCAAGTAAAACATGTTACCTTTGAAAAAATTCAAGTGTGAAAAGTTGCCTGCTCCCGGGACGCCTGACTGAAGTTGTAATAAGACAGCAAATCCAGCTACAAAGTTGAGTTATGAATTCACAACCATCTAACCCTCAAATAGTCAAAAGCCACTGAAATTAATAAATATAAGCAATAATATAACCTACAATGTGGTATTTCAATATACAATGTAATCTAAATTACAAGTTTATCAAATGATTTAAAGAATTAATACATTGCTTAATAAAATTAAGTGAATTTACCAGGAATTATGAATAAAGCCTCTAATCTTCAATTGTTCACACACTGATCCAATTTGCTGGATTTGAGTTTTGAATGATGCACGCACAATCTCATAAAAGTTAGTGTAAAAAGCAGCAGTTACAGTGACAACACCTGCTTCATGTACATGAATTACAGTTGACATGGAAATATACTGTTAACATCTGTAAAACCTTATTTGACCCATAATGCATTGTGAATTACATCTACATCTTGTAAAATGTTTAAACTGTAATATTCTGTAAAAGTTTTTACAGTGTAGTGTAGTGTCATCTGAGTATACATCGCAACGTGATTTCTACGATCTCAAAAAAAAAAAAAAAAAAAATTTGAGACTAGCACTGTAAACTGTCATTATAACAGGAGTTTTGAGGAAAATACACAAATTAAATCACTGATAGACTCCAGAGATTATGAAAAGAATGATCTTTGATCGCTTTTTGTACATAAAATGATCACAATCTGGATAGCAGATGGTTTTCATGCTACCAAAAGGAACAGTGCAAAGTTGATCATTTAGTCAATGGTTTGTTTCAACAGTAAACCACTTTGCACCAATGGATATCTGTACATGAAACCTTATAACACTGATGAAAAAATTATCTTTTGGATTGATAAAACACCTGTTTGCGCTTGTTCTCAGAAGTTTTGGAAAACCAGCGAATCAGATGAAAGTTTCCCAGATCAGCCAGTCAATTTAAAGTCTGATTAAAGATAAATCTTCTTGCATCAGTCTAAAAGTTGTGGTGCAATGAGGTCAACAACATCTAAAACATTAGTTATTTTATTTTATTTTATTTTATTTTAATCCATGTTCAGCATGGAAGAAGCCCTTCATCTTGTTATAATTATATTTATTTATATACTAATTAATCTTTTTCATTCCTCAGATAGGAGCCTCAGAGGGGCCCATAAGACCCATAAGATAATTCCTTAAAAACCTGTTCAGCAAGAACATCTGAAATGATCATTTTCTATAAAAGGCCAGTGTGAGATGCTTCTCTGGTAGAAATCAATGGTTCTCCCAAATCTCCTTGAACAAGGCTGATTGCGTGAGACAGATCGAAGAGTACAATATATTTTCAGCAACAGAGCTGTGCTATAGCCAGGGACTTGGACTTTGGATTGAGTTAAGGTATCTTTTGACGTTGTTTTTTAATAAAGGGAAAATTAATGGAGCTGGAGCAGGTGCTTTTTGCCACAGATCTGACTGTCTGCTCGCTTTGCATCACTGTTTTCACCTCCCACACCATGTCCTTCTTAAAAATGAAACCGCAAAATTAGAGAAAAAGATTATTGGCTGTGGTGTGCTTTGCTGAATGCAGATGGAAGAAGCCTTAGACTTGCTGACTGCAGTGTCTGTTTGTCGATCTTTTTGACTGCATTGTTCATTTTGGGTCAAGAGCACAGTATAATCAATTATGCCTCTGGGCTGATGAGTCAAAGGCGATATTTCACCTTATAGGAAAAAAAAAAAAAGAACAGAGAGGAATATCAAAGCCTGTAATAGAAAAGTGGTACACTGGCCTTGGCTTTAAACTTGCTGATAAGAACCATCCCTTCACTAACAGAAGTAACTGCACTAGTGAAATTACAATAGTCATACATGTCATACATCATGCTCAAATATATAGGATAGTTCAGATGATTTACCTATTCTCATTTTCTCCCTTCTTTTTATCTTCTTGCTGCTCTTTTCCATAAAATGACAGTTTGTAGTGAGAGTTTTTAGTTATGAAAAATGTAAAATAATTTAATTTGATTTGTAAATCAGATCAACTCGCTTTTCCTCATATTTTACTGATCTGAATTATGGCCCATGTGAATTGTTTAAATAAAAAATAATAAATAAAATAAATAAATAAAAACATTTAAAAACACATAGTTGTGTTTGTAGAATAAAATGATATTTGTGAATATAAAAGTCTCAAAATATGTTTGGTTTTTGTTGTTGTTATTTAAGATTATTTAGTACATAAATCATGATATCTCACAAATAAAGCAGAGGTCTTTGAAAATTTCTCTCTCTCTCTTTCTCTCTTATCCATCTCATGTTATTCTTAACAGCAGAGGCTGGTTTTAATTGCAGGGAGCAACAGCTAAATGTTTAATTGCAGCAGACTGCCGTGCAGATTTGCTTTTGTCCATACTTGTCTACCTGCTGGTCTCATGTTCCACCCCTACCAACAGAAATAATAGTGCATTTATTTTAAATACCAACTAACCACAAACAAGAGCTTTAAACTAAATGAAGGCCCCCGCATTCAGAGCCATTAATGGCCACTCGTCCACATAACGCAGGTTTTGGGGTGAGAATCTAAAGACCATCAGCGTTAGGAAAAAGAACAGTGATATTTTGCTGAAGCCCTGTGCATTGAATTGTGATATTTTGTGACATTTAGCAGTTGTGATTGTGCTGAGTACCTACAGGTATGTGCAGAATACTGATTGATCGCGGGTCTGCGGACAGGGTAAGCACGTGGCACTTACCAAAACGTTGGCAGAAGGGTTCAAAATCGAAATCAGAGTTTGCAGGATTGTCTGTTCTGGTAATACGTACAGAAATCTTCAAGGACGTAATGTTTTGTCTTATTATTCTGTTATATTTTTCTTTGCGGACTATTTATGACTGGTCCAATAACTAGTACAATATTGCATTATGTTGCTTTCTTTAAACTTTCTTTTTTGCTTGAAGGTCAAGACGCCACACAGTCTTGCCGGATGCAACAGAGACTAAACCTTTTCGTGAGAGTGATGAGAGGTATGTGCTGATGCAACACTAAAGTAGACTTTGTGCCTTGGAAGTCTTGTTATTCAACTAATTTGTGATTTCTAACACATTAAACAGCTTCACAGTATGTCATGATGTGCTGTTAAAACATTAGTGTGGATTATAATCGAAGCCTCAAAATAAAAAATAAAACATTGAAAATGTAAATTTAAAAAAGCCAGGACTTGATCCTGTGGAGTTCACAGGTAGAATAAGTGAAATTTAAAAAATACATGAATAAATAAATAAATAAATCTTTAATTAAACCTGGTGCTGCTTTGGTAATTTTGGGGCTGTTGTTCTAACAAATTTCAGATTTTTAATATGCATACTTAGTCACTGTGTTATTGTCATTGTACTATGTGGTGCAAAAACACTTCAGCCTGCAAGATTAATTTTTGTTTACTCGTTGTTCAGTACTACTTCTTTAATTAACTTTTTTTTTATAAAAATAATATTTTTTTAAATATATTTTAAGTATGAAATAATTAGATATTTCATTTGAAGTAGTCAAATGTTGCCCAATTTTTGGGGGGATGTTTTTAGGAAAACCTCTCTAAGTCAAAGTAATATACAAGAAAATACATAGATTGTTAAGATTTTATTGACAACATGGCTGATATAAATAAAAATGTCACAACTTTTTAAAAATCTTATTGCTATAGAGGCTGAAAAATCATTTAATTTGCAATAATGAGTTAATGTGAGTTGCCTGTTTGTCCTCTTTTCTTTATATGAATACTTTTTATTTTGTCACTTTTAATTTTATGACCTGCCGACAACCTCCATTAAATCTGTTTTGCAATTATAAAACATTCCCTCGTTATTTTAATTTTTTCAACCGGTCAACACAACATTTATTAATTAGATCTGAATATGTTCGTTTAACATTGAATATCAGATCTGAATCACTCTCTACTAACCACTTGCCATGCAGAACCCTCTAGAAAACACTCAGAACACCTTAGCAACTGCCTACAAATAATGAGTAAAGTGTCTTTACACTTTAATATGTTTTAAACTTTCAGGCAAAGCTTCGTCAAGTCAGCATTCAAACTTTTTAAAGTTAAGGTTATTATTCAGCAATTATTAATATTCTGTTATTCATCAAATTGCCATTGAAAGTTGCCAGACAACTCTACAAATTAAGTCACACAAAGAAACTTTGCATGAATAACATATTTGAAGTATAACTAAGAGGAAGCCTTTAGGAAGCTATCAAAGCGTTAGTCCTAATTAGAATGAAAGGGCAGTGTGTTGAGATGTTGCTCTGTTTGAAACAGCTGTTAAATGCTACATTCAGCTGCGGTCTTCACACTACAGCTCATGTGTCTGGTTCCTACTTTACAGTAAATGCAAAACAATATAACTGTTTGCATATAACAATTCGAATAAATTAATAATTAATAACTCGTCTAAAAATGAGTTGCAAACGGGAGATTTCATTGTTTACCATATTTTAAATTAAGTTTAAATTTTAGGACTTGCACATTCAAAGTGGAACATCAAGTGAACATCTCAAAGATGACAATTCGTCCTTATGTCCTTCCAAACCCATATCAATTTATTTCTTGTGTATAGCACAAAAAAATGCTGAGACATTTCTCAAAATATCATCTTTTATGTTCAACAGAAGTCAAACAGGTTGGGAATTAAATGAGGGTGAATAAATAATGATAGAATTTTCCTTTTTGGCTTCCTATTCTGAAGTGTGTCAGGTGGAAAAGGTATGTTGCAATGAATACATACAATTTAGTTGCTGTTCTACAAAAACATTTTAATGCTCAATGCAGTAGTAGACCAATCAAAATCATGTATTCCAACCACCTCGATGCACTTTTAAAAATAAATGTCCCAAAACGGGGTTCATAGCAAAGAACCCTTTTTCCAATATAAAGAACATTTTGTGGAATTAAAAGTTTCCATTGATGTTTAAGGTTCTCCATGGAACCATAGATTCTTACAAAAAACCTTTAGATATTTACATCTAATATTTGTCGTATATTTTTGTATTATTGCATTTATTGTATATTTACAATATTTCAGGTCTTGTGTGCAAATGTCAGCATTTGTGAGAGATTATATAGCAATGTTTAAATTATGCTGCTACATTATTACTTATTACATATGAATTATTACTTTTATCTATTTTTATTTTCGTAAGGCCACCATTATATCTGTTTATTTTCAAGAGATTTATGAAACAGAGTGATATTTTACAAAATAGATTGAAATGTGCTTAGATCTGACAAAAAAAAAAATGACTATGACATGTAATGATTCATAACACAGTGCTACAAATGATGTGATGTGTTGTCTGGAGAAAGGGAATACAAATATAAATGTTAATAGACAATTTCAAATGCATGTCTTTGTGAGCGCTGTCTGAGCTGACAAGAGAAAATGGTGCTGTATTTCTCACAGCTGGAACCCTTCGCGCACTGCATCTGACAGTATCACTTTGCAAACCGTTCAAATCAAGTCATGCAAGCACATGCTCACATATGCTGCAGCTGCATTTAATCAAAATCATTCATAATTCACACCCCTGTGTGACTCCTTCCCATGAAGATAGAATAATAAGCCATTTGTGATGAAATGGCATTGATTGGCCAACATTACTTTGAGCGGCCATTATGGCCATTAAAAATTATTATTTTTTTTTTTTCTCTCTCTGCATTTTGCCCTTATTTCCACACTGACACATAATTTTTGGTCTTGCAAAAACTAAAATTATGAAGATGCACCATAAAGCATGTCAATTTGAAATAACAGTGTTTCCTTAAACAATGTTGCTAAGGAAAGAAGATGTTTCCCTGAACGCTAATTTGTGCACTCTCCATATTGCATTCCTGCAAAGAATTTACCCGCATTTGCTGTACTGCATCAAAACATAATGGTGGTTGCCTTTTAGACCATACGTGGAATGAGATATTTTGCTAATAAAATGATTATGCCTGAAGAATAGCATGAAAATTTTATAATGCGGTCTGCTGGTATCATCTCAAAGAGCTTTTATTATGATTTATGCATGTGCAGTAAGATTTTCTGTCATTTCAGTGTGAACAAGAAACTTTTAGAAAAAGCTATAGTTGGGAGGAGAGCATTTTGAATTGATTTTTTTTTTTTTTTTTTATGTAGGAGTAGCCTGAAATTATTAAAAATTTAACAATTTTCCTGTAACAATGTTTGTACAAAGGGTATTTTCATATGTCATGGTGACATTTCATAATTTATATGCTTTGATGACATTTTAATTACACTGCTAATTTGGTTTAAAAATGGATCACTGTGATAATGACAACCAGAGCCACGGAGGATCTGCCATAGCCCCGGAAGATCCCTGATCCGCCATGGCCTCCTGAGTCTCCAGCTCCGCCATGGCAAGATGAACGGCCTGCTCTGCCATGGCTCCCAGAGCTCCCTTAGGGAGGGCAATATCTGTTACAGATCCTCAATCACCTCCCAATCACAGCGAGCACCTTCACCTGAGTTCTGATCACATCCATGAGAGTCATTGTAAGACTCAGCTAACAGCTATACTTATCTGTTTTTCTGTTCCGTTCTAGTCTTCAGCTCCATGGATTCGCCCCAGTCTGCCCTTTTTCTAAAGGGTTGTGCAATCCTCTGCCCCCCTTCCACGATCCCCTGTAAACCCCAAGTTACACTATTACACTCCTCATCTTCCCTTAAGACTGTGATATTGACTTTATTACTCACCTGCCAGCACCATCAACCTCACCTGCTGTATAAACAACACTTGTGTTTTTCTAACTCTCTGCATGTGTCTCATTCCGTAACAAAATGCATCAAATTAACAATTAAAAGATGAATTATTGTTACAGACAGGGGTGTCTAACTTTGTTCACAAAGTTAATGTTGTATGATGTCTCTGGCCTCTGCATCATATCTGGCTCTTTCAAGGGATAATGTCACCATCTTTGTGGCCTCATTATCTTCCCTTTATCATGCCCCCGTGTTTGTTGTCTTGAGTCAGTACATGAGCATTGTTCAGAAGATCAGCTTTTCTTGCTGCCTGTCGTGTTTCTGACCCAAGTCTTGTTTTGTAATTTTTTTCCCAGTCTAGCCAGTCTGGTGTTCCTATTTTTGTAATTTCTTCCTTTTTACCCACCTCGCACTGCACGAGTAGATCGTATGCAATGTAAAGCCAAAGCTCAAGATTAAGAGTCGCATGAATCACTATTCGGCTCAAAATTGGATGAAAATCACACAGTGTATGCCCGGCCTAAGCCTGTGTCTTTAAGGCAGCCGATTCCTCTCTGCTCACCCTCGGCTCTGCCTCTGGAATTCAGCGGCACCTATCAATTGCTGGCTTTTTGGTTTTGCTATCCAACTGATTAATCTACTGATTATTTTGTTGTCACAGTTTAATAAACTTTGAATTTTGAATTCAACAGTCAAATTGAATTTTGATTCACCTGCTGTTGGATCCTGGTCTCATTTATGACAGAAAGTCCATCCAAAACTGAAAACTCTTTCATGATTGATTTTTTTGACCAGATGTTTATGATTTTCTTTCTTCAGATGAACACTGACAAAAACTTGTAGTGTGTGCATATAATTCATACAAGTGTACAGGGCCGCTTTGAAAACAACACAAAATGAATAAAACAGTAAAGTTTAAAATATTACTATTCTTATGCTTCATACACATACATATCATTTTGTTTAAGAATATATTGATTCCTCAGTAGGTTTAGTTTTGGGTTACCATTGTCTTCACTGTTTAATTGTCTTCATCTGTATGCCCCTCCCCTCAAATGCAGATGAGCCAAAAGCAGTCAAATATCAGTTGCACAGGGAGCGGGTCTGTATGTTTCAGACCCCATAGAGAAAAATTTGAAAATCCGAAGCCTGCATCATATTTATAGGTTTATTCTTCAAAAATGGAAAAACAATGTGACTGGTGTTACGATCATCAGCTGGAGTGCCCATGAACTCCTATATAGGGCACTCCACTCAGGAATCTAGGACCATTTCCACCCATCAACCACCAGATGTCACCATATCATCACTTGGACACTAGCACCTCTCATAATGTTGCACCACACCCAAACTACATCTCCCATGAGCCACTGTATCACTATCACCTTGCCACACCTGCACCTCATTCATCATCTAATCTCCTTGCCTCACCTGCACCTCATTTACACACACATACAAGCTGCACTCACACACAAACACTTTGTGAAGTCTTTTATAGCCCTGCCCTCTTCCTGTGTCTGATCTTGGATTGTTTAACCAGCTCGGATTCATTTTTCATGCCGTATATTACACACATTCATATCACTCTGCTGACTTCAGTGATAAGTTAGCCACAGTAATTTTTCCAGATTCTGAAATAGCTAATGGGTGATATTTTGGGTTGTGTCTTAATCTTTTAGTCTTTGGGTTTAAAAATAAATATAGGAAATATGCAGAAAGCTTGAAATGTCTACTTTTTAACGAAAATATCCAAACCAAAATAAATAGGCTACTCTCTAATTATGTAATCCATATGAAATGTGCATTTCTCTCTGGCGTTCATGGCGAGTCCGCATCAACTTCATCTTAGCAGAGACACATAAAAAAACACCAGTTTATTAACAATTAAATGCCTCCTTGCTAATTTAGAGACATTCATAATCATTACCAGTTCTTTGTGGCAAGCCTTATATATGTATGCGGTCGTAACGCTAATTATCCTGTAGGCTATAGCATATTTAAGCAGTGGCGGCTCCAGACAATTTTGATTGGGGGGGCAATGGGGGGGTCCTGGTCTTTTCGAGGGGGGTCTCATGAAAACCAACAAAAAATACAGTGGACATGGCTAATAACTGCATATTTCTGCTACTAAACAACAAAAACACCTTTGCAATGTAAACAAATGACAGGCTACATTTGTTATTCATATCCTTCACACAGCACTTTCATGTCAGGTATATTATGCATTTTTATTGACATTGATATTTTTACATTTATTTCCAGATAGATATTATTGAGTTTACAGGCTAAAGTGGTCGTGCTGTTGTAAACACTGTTGCTTTTGTAGAAAAAAATATTTGCATCACATTTAAAATATAATTATATTTTAATTCATTTCTGAATTGTTTTTATTTTTATAATGATAATTCAGAGAATGAGAAAATCTGAATAAGCCTTACCAGTGTTGTGATAATTATTTGTACGTGTTAAAAATAAATAAGTTCTGTAATATAATAAAAGTTTATTCAAATAACATAAAAAAGACCAGACCCCTCGATGCCTGTGAAACTTTTCTCCCTCAAACAGCACGCTAGTGTTACTTCTACACTACAGGCTACACACAGCAATATAAACAACGTATCTGCATGTTCTCACATCACATCGTTCTTGTAAAATAATAATAAGTAAATAAACACCAAAATCACTTCGGTGAGAATGAAACACCACTTACCAGCTGCCACGATGTTGAAAATATCCTCTAGCAATTAAAAAATGCGCGTGCAGCATGAGGAATCTTCCCGGTTGGATGAGGTCGTAGTCAGGTGAACGGTCATCATGTTGGTCATTTTATTTACGGCTAAATTATTATTAATAAATTGTACTCATATTATGATTGGGCGTGGGCAGGCATTCACAAAAGTTTATGTTATTACAAAAAAAAAAAAATTGAGGAAATTTTGCTTTGACAAAAGGGCACTTAAGGGGCAAAGGAGCAGGTGCTCAAGTGAACCGGTTCTTTTGGACAATTCGATCAAATAAACCAGCTGAAAAAAAATGGTTCACCGGTTCTTTTGCGCTCGATGTAATGCCGTCATTGGCGATGATTGCCCTTCATTCAAGCCTTTGGGTTACCCGCGCTTATAACATTAGCAAAGAATCAGTTCAGAATCAATCACCAAAAGAATCAGTTCGGTTCAGATGTGCTCTGTGTCAGTCTGCTTCACGCTGAATCACGCATGAGCAGTTATCATCAGCTCATCGGTTCTCGAATCGGACGCGTCCGACAGAAACGGTTCTCGGTTCAGTGTATGAATAAATGTCGAAATAATTATTATTTATTATTGTTCTGCGTAGTTTGAAGAGAAACATTTTGGGATCTTTATCCCGAATATATATATTTTTTAATCAGGAAGAGGCTGGGGGGTCAAATGGGGGGTCAAGGCATTTTTTGGCAGGGTCTTGAGACCCCCCAAGATCCCCCCTGGCGCCGCCGGTGTATTTAAGTAATTACGTTTTTTTTTTTTTTTTTGCTGTCCAAGTTGCAGAGGGGTTAGTTGAAGACCTCGGTCGGGTGCGGGTTGTTTATACACTGACTCGAGCATCACTACTAACTACAGCTGAAATATCACATTCCTTAATTCTTTAATAAATATATTTATTACATGGATTTTATATAAAAATGTGAACCTGCAACATTTTTCAAAGTTAACTTATGAGATTTGAGTGAGCATGGGCTAGATGAGTGTAAATAAATCTCTTCCTCCTCCTCTTCCTCAAATCTTAGTTACAGATTTGCTCCAGTGGCCTGTACTATATAACACAGTCACAAGTAGCTACCGAAGATGCTTAAACCTCAAAACCAGATGATCTATGAATGCAGCACGCTAAACTCAAAGACATTATGCTCATGGTGTTTAGAGTTGCAAATAAATGAGGAGACACTGATGCAATAACACCCTGATAAAGATGGGTACCTGCTTAAATCGTGCAGAGCCTGTTAATTAGATTGATTAGCCACTAACACTTCACCACTGAGTAATTAATTTACAACACGAGTTGTTGACATGAAGACAGCTCATTAACATAAGGAATAATTGTGTCGTTGTGAGTACATCTACATTTCATTTTCTATAAATAGTCACAGAAACAAAGAATTATGTTAGTAAAAGAAACACTTTTTTCCCTGTTTGTGTGGATTTCTAAATAAGACTGTGAAACTCTTATAAAGAGAAACTCAAACTCATATTTTTCATGGTATAAAAAAAAAAACTAAACTCTAGATCCATGCTTTAACTCTATGATTTATATTTTGCTTGTTTGTTGAGAGCCTCAAAATTATACACACTGTACATTCTTACTCTTTTACTAAAGGCTGCTCTCTAAACATTGTGTGATTATATATATATATATATATATATATATATATATATATATATATATCACACATCTGACACATGCATATCATTCTATTTGAAAGGCATGCATGTTTTAGTGATATCTTTGTTAGTTAATTGTTTATGTATGTCTGTATTCTCATTTTTACTGATGCTTGTTTCCATTTTCATTCGTTTTTGTGCTGATTGAATGCTTTGGAAATATTGTATGGGGAACAGTTATGCCAATAAAGTAGGCTGAGATGACAAGAATAGAGAGACTGAAAGTGAGCCAGACATTTAGGTTCAGCAACACAAACTTATAAGAGAAAAGACATGATTTATTTTGTCTCTAAGGCTCAGTGTTTAATAGAGTTATTTTATCAAGGGAGAAAGAAAAATCTGCCCATCTGTTTGTGTTTTGCAGGTAAGATAGCTAATAATGAGTTGATTTAATCAGTGCAGTGCTGAGAAAAAAACAGGCACAGGGTGACTTCTCAACTCTAGAGGACTAAACAACCCCAGAACAAGAGTGGAAAAAAGTAAGAGAGGAAGAAAAACTATCAAAAGTTATTATGAATCCAGCTAGCATTGCTATAGATTTTCCCATCTTCTCTAAACAGTGTAGTGAGAGTCACTGAGCCTGAGCTCACAGCTTACCAACAGATCTGCGATCAACGGCCATGAGAAGATCGATTTTGCCACACAGATTTCAGTCCTGCAAAACCAATGCTGGCGTTATGAGTACTTCTCTTTAGGTCATCAGTCCAAAGATAAGTGTGTGTGTGGATTGGGGAACAGGAAGTTAGCTAAGCACTTCCTGATCTTGCACAATTTTTCTTCTTAATTCTCAAAAAAAGTCTTGTTTTAAGAGTGTTTTAATAATTTTAATCAGATTATTTTTGTCTTTCTCCTGTGTAGTTGTTAGTTCAGTTTATTAAAATCCCCATGACTTCAAATCGAATAAAAGCCTCAAGTCTCAGCTCTAAAATAAGAGTGACAGTTCACTTCTGTTGTTTATTATGATTACATTTTCTTTCAGTAAAGTTTATGATGGATAGACGGAATATCCTGTCCACTCGAAATGGATAATATTAAAATAATTTTCTTTGTCCCGGGTTCAAAGCCTCTGGCTTAACCTGAGTAAGCCTGTGAAAGAGTGTAAAACGATTAAATGCAGAGAGAGAATATGCCAGCATCTTTGAGTTTGCTAGGATAAGCCTGTTAACCCTGACCTCTGATATAATAACCAACCACTCTGCAGCCAAACTCTCTTTATACAGTATATACATTAATGTAATTATCAGCAAATAGGGTCAGAGCGGTTCAGCACAGGCTGCAGTGTAACACACACTGTTACTGTAACGGTCTGGTGTCAAAGCATTGAGCCTAATAGTCGTTTGTTTCTTTATAATAATAAATAAGAATGCTTTTCTGTCTTTCTGTGAGGCGAAAAAGTGAGTTGAAATCACCAGTTGGAAAACTTGACTTAAAATGCAACGAATACTTTATAGCTATTCATAATTTTAGCAGAGAGAGATACAGAGCATGTTATCCTGATAGCTTCGTCAAGCTGAAGCTCCTTTTAATATCCTTGATACTTTAATACAAGTCTAATCTATTCATCTGATCATCATCAGTAGTTTGTTCTTCTTTAAAACTATGGTAAAATCACTTTAGCAAAAGTTTGTTGCCCAGATTATATGTCCCAAAACCTAGTTAGCTGTCTATGTAGACCACTATTTTAAGACATAATCTCACTCCGGGTGTAAAGGCTGTTCCAAAATCTAGGCAATGTGATATATTTGGCAAAATTACTTAAATCCATTGTCAATAGCAATGCATGATGCTTTCTCAAACCAAGCATCTTTCAAGTCAACACCACAAATTTGAACCACCTTTTTCACCCTCATGTGATACTATCAAGAGCAGAATTACAAATTGAAATGACTGGATTTTACTTTTGAAAACTGCCATCGCAATTCCAACTCCACCAAGCCTCCAAACAATCAACACTTTTATCTGAAACTGCATCCAGAAACTCGTTCAGCAGTCTAGTAAATGCTAGTATTTTACATTTATCTAAATGAACAGTTTAATATACTGTAAGCTGTAGACCCCATTGTAAAACGGTGCTGATGGTTTCAACTCAGGTGATTAACTGACTCCTGTTCCATAGTTGCATTTTCTGGTTTCATTCAACTCCCTTGTCTATGTATATGTGACTGTTTGTGTGTGTATGTTTGACAGTGTGACAGTTTTTTGTTTTATGTTAATAAAACTTTTTTTATTTTATTATTCTGTGACTGCTTTATGAATAATGTCCTTCTTACGATTCCTGATCTTGTTACCTACTCAAAAGATCTATCTATCGCAAACCCATACAGGGATATTTTTTTCTTATATATAATTATAGGGCTATTCTAACTGCATTCTAATAGGCTTCACATAGTGAATGTTTTTGGACTGTCTGTCTGTCTGAGTGACATAAAGTGACATAAAGTACTTGATGATTAATGTCAGCTAGAACAATGTTAAAACAACAATTACAATATGATCGAAGACAATACATTTTGCACACTAAGTAATTATATAATGCCATTGTATTTTATACAAGAATCCTAGGAAAGTTTTATTTTAATTTAAAAATCATATTTTTTTTTTTTTGCAATTTTACAATTAATATAAATGCTGCATATTTTTGAACTGACAAGTCCAAAACTCTGGGCTTAAAGAAAGTTCTGAGTTTCCTGTTCAACATTTTGGTGACGTTCATGTGCATTCAACTTGTAAATACGATCTTTCCAACATGACTTGTAATGTAGTTCCTATATTCGAAGCATTTAATCGATGAGTTAGTCAAACAAGCGCATCAAAGAACATTTTCGCAAATAGCCGTTAGTTTTGCCTCACCGATGTGTTACATTTGACGGCTTTATAATATTTTATATTTAAAAATGCATTTTTGTAATTTTCTCACTACTTTGTTATTTGTTACCTGTCCTTTATTTGGACCGATAACTTCTTGGGAAAAATATATTTGTCTGAACACGGATTAATAAACTGTTTTACAAATGATTTCCTTTACTTTAGTTAAACATGAGGCACTGTATAATTTCGCTCCTATTATTTAGGCTTAATTAAAACAAGAAACAAATAAATAAAACCTGCATGATTTAACTAAATCATTGAAACTCTAAAGAATGGACTGATTAATAAAACGTCCTCAGGTTTAAACTCTTTAAAAAATGTATTAAAATAATTTCCTATTCAAACTACTGCCCCATGTCTCATGTTATTAAACACAAAAATATGTTCTGTGTGCATGACCTCTTAGAAGGCTGCTCCATATGTAGGCAACTAACCAGGTTTGGAAACAGAGCTCATATTTCCATGACAAGTTGATTCTACATTTACTCCACTTGTAACAACATACTTGAGTGAATTTATCCGTAATTAGTTCCTCTCTCATTCAGGGCTGACAAATGAACCCATGTTCTGTTTGCTTTGTCACGTGTTAAGTCACGAAACCATGCTAATTACTGAATCCAGTTAGTCGCTCAAACACTTTCTCTAAAAACAAAATAAACATATGTTAATTACCTTGAAGTCATTTCCATCAAATCAAACCGCAGACACTTGTAGAGAAATCCGTCCTTTCCTACGCTGAACACATGTTTCTTATTCCACATAATTAACCGCAGATCGCAGAAGTGCCATTGTAGGGGAAATATTATTGTTGGACAGGGAGTAAAGAATTTGAACAGGGAAGAGTGGGGGAATAGACTTCAGTGTGGTTTATAGAGGTTAAAGTTCACAAGTGGTCTTTAAACCAAAACCAAAGCCATGCTACAGACTTGACTCCCTTACAAGAGAAGTCTGTAATTCATGCTGCACTGCATTCATAGACGCGTGCTTTCAAAACAGACTGCTTTTCAAAGCTGCAGCATATTTACTCTAAACTCACTTGGCCTTGTCGGAAAACATAATATGATCATTAAAGCAGTTCAGGTTTTAATGGCAACATTTTAGCATTACATGTAAAGCAGAAGTTTTAATAACAAACTTAAGACCTCTGTCTTTTTTGAAGGTAAGGAGCTGGAGGGCTGTTCCCAGTCTCTTGTTCTTTTCTGTGGGTTGTTTACAAATGTATTGTGTTGAAAGGGTCAGCACAACATACCTTTTTAAGAAGGTCACTTAGTGCTAATTAAAGAAAAAAAAAGCATAAAATCGGAGAAAATATTCCTCTTAGAGCCCTATTATGTTGTGGCCTTCAAACCAGGTCTGTGTTTACTCTCCAGAGGTATTCAAATATAAAAAAAAAAAAAAAAATTCTAATAAATAACCTCTCATCTCTTTGTGTTGTAACCTGAAATGAAAAAGATAAAAACTGCCATTGAAGAGTAAACCAGGATTTCCTTTATTTTTTACTGTTGCATTGAAATAGCGAATATAAATTAATTTGATTTTTTTAAATATGAATTTTAATTTAATATAATACTGTTATGTAATATAGTTTCATCGTAAACTATAGTTATATTCTATTTTTTTCTATTCTATTGTTTTCTACCTTTTATTTAAAAGAAACAAGTTTTAGAGTAACTGACAGTGAAATTTATTTTGTCTTATTTTTTTTCTCTGCAAGATAATATTTTGGTTATGATTATTAATAAATAGTATTTGTATTTTTTATATAATTTATGATGCAATGTGATATTATATTGCTGGTACTTTCCACTGTTTGTATAATTCTGTTTGCCGGTGTTTGCGTGTTTTATACAGACAGTCAGCATTGATGAGGAATTTTACTGACTGCAGTTTATGTTGTTGTGCCAAAAGGTGGTGATGGTTATAAAAGGGTGATTCGGTGTTGGAGCTGATGCCCATAAAGTGTTTATTGAAAAGATTTTCTTCTATGTGACTAATTGCACCAAAAAAAATAAAAAATAAAATGTGCACAGGATGCTAACGTGGTGTTACAGACAAATTACCATTTTAAACCAGATATGTACAGTATAATATGTAACATATTTAAAAATAAAATATAAAACGTAAGAGGAATGGTGCAAAATTCCATTGGACAGATCTGATTTGCAAATACAGGAAGTGTTATTTCTGACAAAAGAGGGTAAGCAAGTTGTGAAATCAAAACCACATAGTGTACTTTTCCTCAGTCTGCACTGAAAATGTTTACATTTTGTTTAAAGGTATGAAGACCATCATTGTGTGTTACAGTATTTGTTTAAATAGACTTTGTAAGTCTGCTGTTGTAAAATTATTTGAAGGTCATCAGATTTTACCAATTTAGTAGATGAAGATACAAAGTGCATATGATCTTACTTGAATGAATGGTTTATTTCAACAGAAAGCACTGATGATCACACATTTATTTTCAATATCACCCCACCAAGTGGATAAATGCCACTGCTTCACAGATGTTGTGGGGGGACGTTGGATCATTCTTACTCCAGTTTTTTTTGCATGTTTGCCTTATCATCACACTGATAATCTTGTGCTCATCTGTCCATACAGTTCTGTTCCAGAGTTTCACTGGCCCATCACTGTATTGTGCCAAATTGTAATCTGAACTGTGGTTTGCATCTTCAGTGTATGCTGTGAAATTCTGCTGCCAAGGTTTTCTGTTAACAGCAGATAGCACTTTCATCACACCATTCTGGATGTTGAACCTTGCTGTCACTGCTGTCCATCGCCGAAGGAACCAGTGCCTTTCTTCTCACTCAGGACAATTCAGCTCTTCAAATATGTTATTCAGTTAGACAGTTTCTTTTGCAGAATGTCATTTTAAAACTATACAAAAAAAATATTAATAATTTACTAAACTTACTAAAAAACCGGATGATCATGTTATGCAGAATGATACAGATTTTAATCTTAACATTTCTTTTTGTTTTTCCCCAAAAAAAAAAAAAAAAAAAAAAAAAAAAAAAATATATATATATATATATATATATATATATATATATATATATATATATATATATACCTTTTATTGTCAAGGGACTTTACAGCTTGAAGACATGTTTACTGTGTGCTGTTTCAATATTTCCATGTGGCTTTGTGCCTGAATCATCCTGATGTGCATTTATTGTCTGACCTTGGTAAGATTTTGTCAATTTAATGGCTCTACTTATTTTGTTTGTGTGAATGATTTTCTTTTTATTTCAATTGTGTTTTGCCAATTTCTTATAGCTTGGCACTGTGTCAGAGTGCCGCTCATTAATCTGAACTTTATTTTATCAGTTGAATCTGAGAGCTCTCTGCCGAGAAGGCCAACAACAAATCTTTCAGTGACAAGTGAGTTATTGCATCTTACAAAATTAGTCATTTCCACAGCAGGTCCAAACTCCCAGCCAAGTAGTTTACTGTTTACTCAAGCAACTGTGATTTGACCTTTAAATCCTCTCCCACCAAGGATTCAGTCCCCCAAACAACCTAATGCTCAATCACACAATTACGAATACTGCATGATAATAAAAAAGACCCTGCTGAAGAAGAAGGTGTTTGTGCCTGTCAGGCTGGTGTACATTGCATGGCAGCCCCAAAACCAATAAGAAACTACTGTATGCAAGATGTCCTAATTGTTAGTTTATTCAAAAATACTTCAAGAATGAAATTCATATGAAATGTCTTTAATGCATCTCTTCTACAATGAGCATGATTCTCATTTGCAAATAAATTAATTTTAGTTATTTAGTAAAAAACATCAGGGTGATACTGTCTTGATATCAAATAAAATATTTTTTGAAGAATGCTATGGGATTAACATACAACAGCGATAAAATTAGTTTTAACATAGGGTTGGGGGGGATATATCATAGGGAGCAGATTTTCTCATAGCTGGCAAGGTCAGTTAGTCTCTTTAAATATCAGATAATTTGATCTTTTATGACAAGGCGAGATTAGTTCAGGTTGAAAAATGTCATGTTGTTCAATTCCCCCACAATTTAATGATATTTATGAATAATTCAAGATATATAAATAAATATACGTGAAAATAATAATTAAAGCGTCTCTTTTATACTCCCCCTCCCCCGCCCCCACTTACAGTTATTACCTTTTACGTAGTGTTTGAAAAAAGCTGTTTGTCGGTGTAAAAGCAAAAAGCGGTGTAAAAGCATCAGAGTTTCAGAAACTGCACAACAAATTAAATGGCTAGTTCTTCTAATGTTTCATTGTCAGACTCGTGCTTGAAAGCCAATGCCTTGTTGTGCAGTGAAAGAGTTGCAGTATTGAAACTCTAAATCTTCATTGCCATGTGATGTTAAATTCAACTTTAGGTCATTCATTCAAGCATTGTCTGGACAAGTTTTGGCAGCAAGATATAATTGCATGTTTAAACACAGGACATCTAAATGGTGTAAAATTGTCTTATCTCTCCCTTGAAGCCTATGTAATGTTGTTCAGAAATGCCTACAGATCAAGGTTAGCTGTGGAGTAGCTCTGAGGATTTTATACATAATAGTTCCTCAAGTCTCTCACCTCTTCAAGGCCTATGTGGACAAGGTCCTTCATGTGCCATAATGGGCTTTTCCTCTGTCCTTGTAAAACTTGTAATCATGGAGGCAATATCCACAGCCCAATTGACAGCACTTTGGTGCTCTTTAAGTTACTCTCCTAACAGTCTCTCTTCATCCTGACTGTCGAGGCACTTAGGATCATGTAATTGTACTGGGTCGTTTAAATTCAACACAGACTTGTATTGCTGCTTTTAGTCACGAATGAGTTTTAGGCTGTATTCGTGTTATTTTACCTCCCCTGTCTCGTTGAAAGCCTTAATCTGTACAAGCAGATGGGGAGTCACTGAAAGCAGTGGATCAGAGAGCATGTGTGGCTATTATTTGGGTCATTTCTGGTAAGGAGTATTTGGACTCTGTAACTTTAAAAAAATACATTTTTTTTGTGTGTGTATATATATACTATATATACTCGGCCGATCGTTATGCACATCTCGTCAGTAAAGCCGGTTCTCTAATCAGCGGTTAATTCCATCAGGTGCGTGATTTCACATAGAGCAGCTGTTACTACACAGAGCCGTTTTTAATAGAGAAGATGCGCAAATCCACTTCATTTTCAGCGTTTTTTGGTGCATCTTCTCAGTTAACAACGGTTACAATATATGTATGTATATACATACATATATTGTAGTCAAGTATTTGTATGAATAATTATAGCTAGAAAAGCAGGATGAATAGCAGGATGTTTTAGCATGAGACATTTTAGGCAATTGCCTTTAAAGAAACTTACATTGCATTCAAGGTTGGCATTTTATCATTTCATGCATTCCCTGGGAACCTACCTAGAATTATTTCTAAAAAAAAAAAAAAAAAAAAAAAAAAAGATTATAAAATAATACAATAAAAATTTAATAATTTATCTAAAACATTAAGACTAATACACTACCATTCAAAAGTTTGTCTTTGGTAAGAATGTTTTCAACAGTGCTGAAAAATATATAAAATAGCATTACAATCTCTGCTGTATATATATATATAAATGTGTTGCAAATGTTGTACAGCAAAGCTGATTTTTCAGCATCATTATGCCAGTCTTCAGTATCCGATACTGTTATATGTTATACTAATATGTTGATTTGCTGTTCAAGAAACATTTATTAGCAATGTTGAAAACATTGTGCTTAATATTTTTTTTTTTGTGGAAATCTTGATAAATTTTTTTTTTTGGATTCTTTGAAGAAAGTTTTGTTTTTTTTTTCAAACGTAACATCATAAATTACTTTACTGCCATTCGAATTAATCATTGCTTAAAAAAATAACTAAAGATAGATTTAAAAAAAAAAAAAATTAAATTTCTAACCCCATATGTTTAAAAGAGGTGAGTTTGCCCTTTTTTTGTGGTTGTTGTCTTTGTGTCATATAAAGATGTAATGCATGCATTTACAGAGATTGCAGTAACTGGACTCAAAACAAGAATAACTCTAGGTTGAGTATGTAACCCTACTTCCCAGAGGTAACGAGACACTGCATCAAAAATGCTTTGGGAACACGTCTGCGTGTTCACACTCTGAATCATGTGTGAAAACAGTCCAATGGAATGGCAAACCATCATGGGCAGGGTGACGTAATGACCAGGAAGTAAAAAAGCAAATGCAGTGGAGAGATCGGCATCTTCTGGATTGAGAAGTAAACGCTTACAAGGATGCAAGAAGTATGGCATGAGATGCAGCATCTTGTTCCCTCAAGGGAACTAGGGTTACAAAAGTAACAAAAATAATTTGGGAACAACAACAACGCCTCTATAATTACCAATCTCTGCCTATTGTGTAAGAGCACAACTACGGCATGAGAAGCGTAGCACACCTAAGGCCTTGGAGGCTGTCATTCTCCTCGTAGAATGAGCTCTGACACCCAAAGGAGAGGGATAATCTGATGACTCGTAGGCAATAGAAATATCATTACAATCAATCTGCTTAACTTCTGCTTATATGCAGGAAGAATTTCAGGGGCCACACCCTCAGCTTCCATAACTCCAGGCAGGGGTGAAGAATGGTGCCCCCAACCTGAGATAGAAGGCCCCTCCTGATGGGAATCTCCCATGGAGGGCCATCTAGAAGGGTTACTAGGTCTGAGAACCATGCTCGGCCCGGACAGTAAGGGGCTACTAGCAATAGACTGACCCTGTCCTGGCGCACTCTCTCCAGAACTCCTGGTAGCAGAGCAATCGTGGGAAAAGCATACAGACCCAGCCTCAGTCATGCCTGTAGTATAGCGCCCAGTCCAAGAGGAGCTGGATGTGTGAGGGAAAATGTACTCGGTTATGAACATAACCACGGTTCCCTGAGATACGGAATGAGTACTGCGTATAGGGAAAAGCTCCTTTTTCTCCTCGATACTGAAGCCTTTTTCAATAACACAGTGCAATTAAACTGCATTGCCATTGGTTTAATCTTTTAAACTTTTTAAACCAATAATCGCATTTCCATTGTCGGCCCCGTGCGAGGCTTAAAGTGGGCCATGCCAGTAGCACAGAGGCCAGAATAGCGCAGGGTTTCCACAGTCGAGCCTGAAGCTCCGTTGTGCTTCACTAAAACACACCCTTTAAACGCCTCTAAGGAACAACGTCACGCAACCCCATCATTTCACCAACAAAGAGAATTTATGAGAAAACTAATAAGAAATAAATCATTGGAACTAGCGCGATCACAAATGAACACGATAAAAGTGGCCGTTTGTTTGCATGCTTTGTTAAATATTCAAATTCAAAAGCATCAATGTTTTACTGTAGAATAAATTATACATTGATCATAATGAATTAATTCATCAGGACTCAAAATTAATCACAGAAATAAATGTATTTATATTTTATTCATTTATTTTTAATGCTTATGATAAGCCTGCTTATTCAGTCCGTTTCTGTTTATTTGTAGCCGCAGTAGCCTATATACATCACATTAAGAATGAATGATAATATCTTTATTTTTACAAAAGCTACCGAACAAAAACATTATTATATTTTTATGATAGGCAACATGGAGTTAAAGCTGCGGTAGGGAACTTTTGAAGCTCTAGCGCTTAATAAACAGAACTGCTTGCGTCTTGCGGAAGAACATCATAGCCGGAACTACTTCTCTCTGTTTATGTCTATGAAGAATCACAAAGGTACTGGGTTACTCCGCCGAGGTATCCCCGAAGCAATCTAAAAGAGTCTGAATATAAACACTTATTATAGGTGCACCCTAGTGATTCAGGACAAGCCAAAAACACGGTTTGGAAAATGGATTCATGGTGTACTCGCTTATTATATACATTTTTCTACATTTTGAACACAAACAAAGTTACGGACCACAGCTCTGATTGGTTATTTTTTACCGGGAGCGATGGAGTTTCTGCAAATGGCAATAGGACCACTGGGAGGAGCCAGAGGAGTTTGATTTTTTTCACAGATTATCTGTCTCATATTCTACTGTCAGGACATAATGACAGGTTTAATAAATGTGTAAAAAATATTTTTTTACAAAAGTTCCCTACAGCACCTTTAAACTCTCGAGACGAGATTCATGACAGATAAGTTAAGTTACTAAATAAATACATGATTGTGATAGAGAATAAAAAGGTGATGTCTGATTTCTCCAAGTGTTTGTATTTTCCATGTTTACTATGGTAACGTTAATGTTTAGCATGCACAGTCTTTTACATCGCTTATAAATATTTCTGCCTTATATGGTGATCATAATCCACATCAGATCAAGTTATTTCAAACACTCGCTGCTGACTAAGAGTGATTTCTGAGCTCAACTTATTTAAAAAAGTCTTTAAAGGGGGGTGAAATGGATTTGCATATTGTTTATTTCTTAAGGATAATGCAGTCCCAACGAAAAAGGGTCACAATCGTGTGTTGGAACCGCAGGCGGAGAGTAAAACTGCTTCAAATATCTCTGTGTTGTTAACTTAGCTATCGGCGCGTAAGCACATCAAGTAAATAACATGTGATGTATGGTGTGTGTGTGTGTATTTAAATACATTTGTTTAGCTGGCCACATAATGCATTTCAAGACATAAGTATAACCAGTTCTATTTCTTGGCAGCAAACGTTTTCCGCCTCAGTTGGCATCAAACTGCACTTCCCACATGTAAACCTTAAAAAAAAAAAAAAAAAAAAAAAAACGACATAAAGTGGAACTTAGTCATTTTCCAAAACTGCTAAGCAAATATATACAGTTTCAATACATACTACATAGAGACGTCCTGCTGTAGTCGTTGTTGCTGCTGCTCATGTTCAATTTCAGCCTCGCGATCTGATTCTGGATCATAAATGTATGGCTGAATCTGACTGTTAGCCATGGTTTGTTTTGGATGATGGTTTTTTCCTCACGGTAATGTCCCAGATGCTCCCAACGCAAAAGCTTACGCGCACTCATGATTCTTTAGCTCCGCCCACACGACACGCCTCCAGCCGCTCGTGTTTTTCTGGGAAAAAACGGTACAGACTTTCTTTCTCTTATAAATATAATAAAACTAAAGACTTTTTGGAGATATGAAGGATGCAGTACTACTCTATAGGTACTCAAGATTAACAGGATATTGAGTGAAAATGAGCATTTCAACCCCCTTTAATGCTGGTGTTAAAACTGTTATCTTTCTGAAATGATCCGTGGCGCTGACAATCTCCAGACGCGGAGAACCTCCGCCTTTGTTCATAACCCCTCCTCTAGCCCCAGCTGGCCCGCTTTGGCCCAAGGTTTTCGTCGGGCCCAAAAACCCTGGCGGTTGGTCCCGAGGAAGCCCCGATGAGGCTTTTTCCAGGGGAAAAGTGAGAGGGCCGGAGCCGTTGAACCCTTCACACTACACTGCTAAGAGGGAGCTAGCTCCCTGGAGGTGGCATGAGAATGGAGTCTGATAGAGGCCATCATTATCAAACCGAAAGGACCCGAGCATGCAAGATCGGATGTCCAGGTTATAGAATCTGACAAAAGTGGACGGCGAAGATCAGCTGGCATCGACTGTCCAATGCGAGAGCTCTGGCGTTGACAGGCTCAAGTGACGGCATGTGGGCAGGGTCAGAATCACCGGTCCAATCCTCCATTTCAGAAGCCGCGAGTGACATTGAGTCATCAAGTGGCTCATCCTCTGATCGGCGATCTCAGCTGGTCCGCTACAGTGCCTCTTCGATGGCGAGAGCTCGTTCCAAGCTAAGGTGTTCAGTAGGGATCCAGCGAAGTGAAGTCGTCACTAAAGGAGTAAGATCTGATTTCCTCTGGCGATTTGCCTGCTTATATAGCCACTCGCCTCACCCATTTTGCCGGGCTTTGGCATTTTTGGACCTCCCTGTATAAAGAGCTCATACATGGTTTGGGCTGTTCCTGCTTAGCAGCCCCTTAAGCGTAAGAGCAATGCCACTGCTCCTGAAACCTGTTGACGACAGTATTGACAGTGTTTCACTGAACAGGCCAAAAGGCGACATTGGCGTATCCAGCAGAAAGACCTTTTCCTTCCCTTGGATGTTGGAAAGGGTCAACCACAGATGCCGCTCAGTGGCCACTATGGCTGCCATAGACCGCCAAATTGCTCTGGCAGTCTCTTTGTTGGGATGGAGGGACAAATCTAAGGCCCGACACAATTCTTGAGTACCGTCGGCCTTCACTTCCTTGCCCTTGCCGTACTGGGAGACAGATAACTGGATAGTGTCTGTTCTATCTGTGGCATCGCCCCATAGCCATGGTCCCTCAACCCTGACACATTGCTGTAGTTAGTGAGGTTAGGGTTGAAGAAACAGGATGAATATGGTTTTCCCCATGATTTGACACCTCTGTTTGAATGTCTGTGAAAAACGGTAACCCTAGAGTGGAGGTGATGGCTTTGAGAGCAAAAAAATTATCGTCCAGCTTGAAAATGCATTCTCCTGCTTAATGGGCCAATCAAACTGTAATTTTTTTCCACTGCATGATTGACCACCTCCAACAGCTCCTCATACTGGTTGGCATGGGGTGGCGAATCCACAGTCTCAGCCTCCTCGACATCCATCATGAGGATCACACATGTCAACATGCTATATATATATATATATATATATATATATATATATATATATATATATATATATATATATATATATATATATATATATATATAGACCTTTGGAAACAGAGTAGTGTGTGTGTGGTGATTTCAAATGTGTATGAGTAAAAATTATGTGTGAGGAAGCATAAAAATGTGAAGCAAGCAGAAGAAGAAAAGAGCTTTATATTATGACAGCAGATAGAGAGAAACAAGAGGTGTGTGGTCCTGGCAGGCACAGCAGGAGGGCAAATGGGATGATAATGAAACAATGGAGCTGTAACTGCTTTGTTGCATTGGGAGAGGATGATGTGGCAGACAGGTCCCTCGGCAGGTCAGAACCTGGCCGTCTGGTTCAGCGTGATGGGTGTGAGGTGCAGAGTCAGGGTCAAACTGAGCCCTCTCAGGAGTGATGCAAAAAAAAAAAAGAAACACCATGAGGTATGAGGTTTAGCCGACACAACACACTATTATAGCTCATCCACAGTGGGGGTCTCTTTGCCACGGCTAAAAATGAGCTGCTGTCAGCTTGTATGCATAATTGCCATGTAACGGTATGTGTGTGTGTGATATCCTGTGTTTACCTTGGGTAATTAATGCGTTCTATAAAAAGCTCTTGGCCAGAATGTTATTGAGTCCTTTATAGTATGGTTAGTCAAAAAGTTTTAAGTAAAAAAAAAAAAAATATATATATATATATATATATATCAGAGGTGTCAAGTAACGAAGTACAAATACTTCGTTACTGTACTTAAGTAGAAATTTGGGGTATCTATACTTTACTTGAGTAATTATTTTTCAGCCGACTTTTTACTTCTACTCCTTACATTTTCACGCAAGTATCTGTACTTTCTACTCCTTACATTTAAAAAAATAGCTTCGTTACTGCTATTTCATTCCGGATTGTTATCGTTCAGAGAGAGAGAAAGAAAAAAACCCTATCCAGATAAATCGCGCCATCAGGATGGAGTGAATTTGATTGTGGTTGGATGAGAAGTATACACATATACCATTCCGACACCCTATTGGTCCATACGCGATCCATCACAACTGCACATGACACAAGTCACATCACACTGCATAGACAGTTTTGGGTTCGTTTATCAAAAAATATATTTCTTAAAAGTAGGTTGGAACCAGTAGGCTAGTATCCGATCGCCTCAGAGTCTGTCCGCTTAAATTTCAAAAGAAACCGGCGTCAGTCCGGTCTCCTCCCGTCTTTCAGCGCGCTCTTCAATCCGCCGACCACGGTGGAGCAGCGCGAGCTCAAACAGAGACAGAGGACACAAGGTGTGTGTTTACCGATAGATTGTTAGAATATCTGTATCTGTGAAGTTCTTTGTCATAAATACAGTTTACAAAAGGTCACGATCAGTCGGTTTCTCATCTAGTGTAAAGTTTTCGCTTGTCACCGCTAATCACGAAACAGCTGTTTCCTTACATTTATTTAAATATACTTCATTTAATCATACGTACATACACTACTGTGCAAAAGTCTTAGACAGTATTTTCACTTAAAAGAATGGTGTTCGGCCAGTTATTTATATATTTTGCTGTAGAGTGTCACTGTCAGTATAAAATATCAGTTTACAATTCCAAACATTCATTTTGCCATCGTAAAACTGGTTGTGCATTCAAAATCGCACTAGATTATTATTAAAATTAATGGCAAACTACTGTCCTACTGACACATTGCAGCAAAAGATATAAATAACTGGCTTAAAACCGTTTTTTGGGGTGAAAACACTATTCTTTCTTTTCCATAAGACTTTTGCACAGTACTGTATTTTAAAAACGACATTGTTGCTACTTTATAAAGAATGACCATACAGTAATTCACAGAACTGATTTAAGACAGTGACAGACAGCACTCATCTTAACTAAATATCAGAGTGAGTGACAGAGATACAGTAGAAACATTATGTGTACTTTTGTATTAAATAATGACCCAGATTGTGAAATACATTTATTAGCCTTAGATTAAGGGAAGCACAACTTGGGAAATGAGAGCATCCAAGGTGAAAGCTATGGATTTATTTTAAATATTTGTAATGTTCTTTAATGTTATCCATAGTTTTTTTTTTTTGTAGTTCTTTTTTTTTTTTTTTTTGTATCGGTTCAGGCACGTTGAGGCGCCAGTACCATTTTAAAAGTATCGAAAAGGCACTGGACCCTACTTAAAAGTTATTATTTATTTCTCACTACTGGCTCATTTGCCAAATGGGTGCTTTCTCTTCGTCCTCCACAAATTAAGCTACTGTAGGTAGTTGGGTAGTGAGACGTTTTAATAAATTATCGTTTGCGATTAATGACGCAAATGACAATGTTGTGATATCTAGGCTATAGAGCATCACAGTCCCACCCACAGCTGGTGCCGGAACTAAAAATTCAATGCAATTTCTGCATTGACATTTGGGGTATAAGCCATTAAAACGTAACCATACATGGTAGACTTAAAACCAGCTACGGCTGTACTAAGCAACAGTATATGCTCATATAAACGTAAAAAGATCATGGGGGCACTAACCTTGTTTTGATCTAAATGCCTTTTATTCGCTATGTCTTGGCTAAGTACTTCATTACCCACAATCCTGAACAATCCCACAATCCCACAGTGATGCATCTGATTGGTGGAGCTCGTATAACCGTCTGGTTAAACCCCTCGAAGGTCCGTGAAGACTGAAGATCATAAATAAAAAAATAAAATAAAATAAAAACCTGTATTGCGTTTTTGCACGGTAGACTTATCAGTGCAATCATGATCTCCTTGGCTGCCATTGAGAGTTTTGCAGGGAGGTTGGTAACTTTAGTTAGCATTATCGTCCACTTTAGCTAGGCTACTGTAGCCTCCATAAAAATAATCCAAAAAAATCCATAAAAAGTTAGCGCGAGCGACTGTCATCAGATTTGGATGTCGCTCAAAAGGCTCGTTGCCTCGTTCGCAGTTGTGGCTTCAGTCGAATTCAATGGGGCGCGGTGGTTTATGGGATGAGTAGTTCCTGCGCTCGAAATGAAAATATGTACACAGTCTTGTACCTTTGACTTTTTTTGGATTTTGTCTTAATTTTTTCACTTGAAATGATATGTTATATGCTTATGAGTTCAGCCATAGCTGGTTATCCTCACACATGCTCTAAAACTCTTTAGATACAGATTTTTCCGAAAGTGAATGGGAGAAATGAATGGGAAATTTACTTCCGGCACCAGAGCTCTCTCGGGCTGTGGGTGGGACTGTGAAGCTCTATATCAACTTTGTAACTCGTTACCCTCCGAACACTGGACATAGCAGACGTATGTACCGAATACAAGAAGCTATCAATCAAGAAGGTATCAGGATTATGAGTTATTTTTCATTTTTAGTTTTTGAATAATCACTTAGATTAATCATTCATTTTGACAGCACTATAATGTTTATTGTAAATAGTCAACCACACAAGAGTAATTGTTTCTTAGCCTGCACCAATGTTCTTGTCCATTGCCCTCACAGAGTCCTGCAGCTAAGCTTGGATGTACATTTACATTCCATTCAAGGTTATTGATGACATGCCTCTGAAGTTTGACTTTTTGCACCATAACAATACTTATTGGCAACTAGTCATCATATCTCTAGCTCTTTAATGTATTTGCATTGTACTAAAATGAGTTCATTTTCAATGGGCATATATGTGGCTGAAACAGGTAGCCTAGTGCCTCCCAAATTTTTCAACATGAACATTTTAATATAACATTATAGTCATTATGGCCTTTAGAAATTTTTTTTTTGAGGAGGTGGGGTAGTGCACAATAGGCCCTTGTGGCACGGCCCAAGCTTTTGTTCTTAATGGCATTTTTTTTCCTTACATTACTTTTACTTTTATACTTTAAGTAGTTTTTTAAACCAGTACTTTTACACTTTTACTTGAGTAAAAAGCTTGAGTTGATACTTCAACTTCTACAAAAGTCTTTTTAAACCCTAGTATCTATACTTCTACTTGAGTAATGAATGCCAATACTTTTGACACCACTGATATATATATATATATATATATATATATATATATATATATATATATATATATAAGTCTTGAGCTTAGTCTTAAAGAGGCCCAAGTCAGTGATTGTACGTAAATCAGCAGGTAGCTTGTTCCATAAATGATAATAATAAAAATGTGTTTTCTTTACCAAGAAAGTGGCAAGATGGAAACCGCTATTTTCTGTTTCAAACTGTCACATGGTATCTTTAGGTTATAATAACACACAAAAAAAATCTAATCCAGGCTTTCATTTTCAAAGATTTATTATAAATAACATTCCCCACAATGCAATAAATCCAAAATACTTTTTTTCCTCAAAATGCAATAAATCCATTGAACCAATATGCAAGTTATTTTTCATATTGAAACATACATAACATAGTAAGTCCACATATGACATCCTCTGAAGTTGGTCAATACTAATCTTATATACAGGCACTGGACTTAAAATCCATTCATAAGTCATTCGCTTCCATAATGAATTCAACAGGTCATCTTGTTAATGCTATAAATTAATTACAGCAATACAATTGAATTTCTTCATCAGCAAGGACATGAACAACATCACATTAGACAACAGAATTTTCAAAATTACATTTCCCTTACATTCAACTTCCAAAAGTGCATTCATCTTGTTACTTTCATTTAGTTGACTAGTGCTATATGCGGTATAAAAAAAATAAAAAAAATAAACACAAATGACATAAATAAAAACACTAACACTGTCAAGCTATGCAATATCCCATTCATAATCGAGTGTGACTCATATAATAAACACAATATAGCGTAGCTTGTCAGTGATCTGTACGGATCTGTGTATTAACTGCATCTGAACAATTTCCATCTGAAAGCACGTGATGGAGATTTACCTGTACTATTAATCACAGAACTGGCTTTACTTACAAGGGTGCGCATGACAATCACATGCAATTTATCATGCAGCCTTTGTTTGTTGTTCACAAAAAGTACAAAGTATATGAGGAAAACTAGGATGCAGGGTGTATTCAGAGTGCCGCCGTTACCTTCTAGAATTCGTGGAATGGTGCGCTGTGATTGGTTGAGCGGATATATTGCATTCTGGAAAAAAAGGGAGACTTGTGTTCGTCGTGATTTGGAAAAAAGGGAAAAAAATGACCTAATACCTCTGTAAATATCATATTTTGAGTAAAATTAAAACTTGACTTTTCAACACCAACCAGATACAGTGTATATAGCCTGTTGACAATGTTTGTTTTGAAAGATGGCTCGACCAATACTTGTTAGAACATTTGAAGTTTTAAAAATACTTAAATGTTATAAAGGCCTTATTATTACAAAGATTAGTTTTACATTTCAAATTTGTTTTATCGAAATTTGTACTACAGTACATTTACTATAGAATTTTTTGGAATATTGTCAAATAACTCTTTAATTTCTTAGAATATGTACTCTTGAATGTAATGCAGTGAATTCCACTTCCTGTAATTTATTTAATTGTTTTCAATACAACAGTCATACTAAGATCCATGATTTTACTACGTTTAACTTCTAAAAACAACTTGTGCCCATGTTTTATAACACCTTTTAGCTGTAACAGTTAATAATTTATTAATTTCATTATTACCTATTCAAATTATAAGCAATGATACAATTAACATTTTTATTTTTTTAATACAAAATCCAGAGCACTAAAATGTTCTGGCAATATATACAACTCTTAGTCATATAACGTAAAAAGCAACCAGATGTCTTTAATGTAAATGAGTGTGGTACTGGTCAGTTTGCATATATCACGTTTAGGTTATGAATAAACATAATTTATCATGCCATACCTGTGCTCATTCTAACACCTGCTTAATACATTTCGACATGTTTGGAAAAAAAAATCAAACAGAGAACATTTTGTGACAATGTCCAAATGTTAGAAAGGTTTAAGATATTTCAGACTGTATCAATCAAGCTAGAAGGCTCTATTACTATAGCATGAGTGATGTAATCCGTACATCCGTAAAAAAAATGTTTTAATTAAATTCATGATGCCATAATGAGTATATAGTATTTTAAAGTATTTAGAACAATTGAAAAATATGTAAAGTAATATATACAAACATATATACAAACAAACATATATATATATATGGAGGGACTAAATTATCTCAGGCTTCATTAAAACATTTGGAACATCATGAGGGTAAGTAACTGATGAAAATTTCTAGGTGAACAATCCCTTTAAATACCTATTTAATGCATTTATATTGTGGAATACCCTGAGCAAATCCTGTCACAAATAATCATCCAACAGGTCTTGTGGCACATCCCCAAAGTTCAGATGAATCTACACCACCGGTGCTGTCTTTTCCTTGAACTCAACAAAATTCTATTTTTTTTATTTGTTATCCAGGTGGAATCTGGATCTTATTTGTTCCTCTACATCTCTAGCTCACTCTTGTTTGTTTTAATCAGAGGAAGAATATGATCTCCTGACTCCTCTAGACTTTAAATAAAAAATAAACCTAGAGCAATAACACAGCAATTAGCCAATCAATAATGCATATGAAGTGAAGTGACGTGTGGCCAAGTATGGTGACACATACTTAAAATTTGTGCTCTGCATTTAACCCATCCATGTGCACACACTCAGTAAATTTAAACACACACACAATGAACACACACCCAGAGCAGTGAGCAGCCATATTGCTGCGGCACCTAGGGAGCAGTTGGGGGTCACAACCTTGCTCAAGGGTCTCACCTTGATTGAGGGTGGAAGAGAGCACTGGTCATTCACTCCCCCCACCAACAATCCCTGCCAGTACTGAGACTTAGACCTGCAACCTTCAGCTTACAAGTCCAACTCTCTAACCAGTAGGCCACTTCTGCCTAATGGTTAGAGAGTAAAATATATATCTGAGTTTTTCACTACTAATACACATATACTGTGCTCTCCAGCCTTCATTTGTTTAATTGCTATTGCTTTCCATCAATTCTGGACACAGTTTTAATTTTCTTCTCAACACTCTCATGCAAAAACCTGCCATCCATCCATACTCACCATGACAGAGACAGCATATGTGGTTGGATACTTAAATGAAGGCTTGATTTATACACAAGGAGGATGAATAACCTTCACAGATAGTCAAAGCGCACATATCCGCTATGCATTGTTATGACTCTCGCAACATCTATCAGACAGAAAATTGTGGTTCTAATAATGAAGCAACGCTAATGTCAACACAGAGTGTGGTGCGAAATGTCCTCCCTTGATCTGTGCTCGTAGTTTAAACCGTTAATCTACACCATCTCCACATCCGAGATCATCTAACAGAAATAGACTGACATGCCGAGGGGTATCGTAAGCGAGTGTTTCGCTAACAATTAAACTGAGAAGAAATCATGACTCCATTTGTGTCATTCTGTCACTGTGATTATGTCTGGGGCACAGAATGGAGAGCAGAAGAGAGCTCTAAAAATAAAGAGCACAGTACATGGTGTTGGCAGCCCTCCCAGCCTCCTTCATCATGTTACTGCTACTGTTGATTTAGCTGAGCAGGAAACAGATGTCAGTGTGAAGGAGCTGCAATGCCTCTCCCAACCTGTAGGGTGCAATGTTTCCATTTTAAATGAACAATGGATGGTATAGCCTGTGTTTTTTTTTTCATTTTTTTTTTTTTTTTCATTATTATTTTGTGAAGGAAGGCCTCTTACTTTAAGCTAAGGTACGGTTAATTTAGCTGGTTGGTATGTTCTCCTCATTCTTTTCTCATCTTTTCAAAGCAATGCTGCATTAGAGGACCAGTGAGAGGTAAAAGAGCTATTATTAACAGTCTGAGATTTAGAGTGTAAGCTTGGTGACATGTTTTATATCTCTTTTATATATTGACACTTTATAGCTCAGTAGATTTTTTTTTCAAAATTTGTTTTTAAAAGTCTGTTTTTTGGATAGACACATAATATGTTAAAGTCTTCAGTGAGGTATGTTGTCACAAGTCTGAATTGTGTGACTTTTTGATACTATTATTAATTAGTTAATTAATTAATTTGAACAGACAATTTTCCAAAACACACACATATATGTAACCCTTAAAAGTCTTAATTGTCAATGCATTAATAAGCTTTCCATTGATGTATGGTTTGTTAGGATCGGGCAATATTTGGCCGAGATACAACTATACAACTAAAAAAATATTCAAATCTCAAAATATTCAAAATCAAAACATTTAGAAAACTGCCTTAAAACTGTCCAAATGAATTTCTTAGCAATGCAAATTAGTAATAAAAAATTATGTTTTTATGTATTTACGATATTTACAAAATATATTCATGGAACATGATTTTTCTCAATATTCTAATGATTTTTGGGATACAAGAAAAATCAAACATTTGGACCCATATAGGTTTTTTTTTTTTGACTATTGCTTAAAATATAGTTTTTATTTTATTTTTATTATTATTATTATTATTATTATTATTATTATTATTATTATTATTATTATTATTATTATTATTTTAATAATTCTACTTTAATAACCTTAGTGACTACTTGCCCTGATCTGACATTTATGAAAAATATTGTCCTAAGACCAAATATAAAATATTAGCATTGATTTCAGCTCAAACAGTATAGAGTGTTGCTCGCAACACAATGATTATAGGTTCGAAAAATAAAAACTTTGGATTTGGATATAAATGTCTGTCAAATGCACACGTTATTTATTTTACAAATGAAAAATAAGGCAAATTATTACGCATTTGTTTTGAGACTGTCTTCTGCAATTGGACTTTTGATTCAAATCCTTATACAGTAAATGATGTGTTCCAGTCTTACAGCTAAACCTACTTTCCACTACACGGAAATAAAGAGGCATTATGCAGGTAAAATGCATAAGTCATCTGAAAGAGACGAGTCAGTAAAGGTTCTTGATTGAAATCATGAAACTGATAGAGATTTGTTTAGAGCGAGAGTGAAGATTCGCAATTACACTTAGATGAAATCTCTGAGAAGCGTTGCATAACGACATGGCAGTTAAATTGAGGAATCAAATTGGAGACGGGCCGATTCCTTTGGCAATACAAACTTTCTGTGGGGTTTAATTAATTTGAGAATGTGATTATGCTGCACCTACGTGCTCCAAATAATGTGTTGCATCTAAATGCATTACTATTTTTGACATTAAAGAATTCAATTTTTCTCCCCACTTCACCCAAACAGGCAGCAGGCCCAAAGCCCTAAACAAACCCATCGTGTGCATTTAAGCTTCTCTGTTTGACAAATTTCTCCCCTGTGTTGAAATGGTGAACTGATGAAATACCTTTGTTTTAACCGACACGTAAATAAATCTATTTTATGCTTCGGTTTGATACAGCACAACCCGAGTCTCCTGTCAGCATGCTGCATAATATCAGCTTTAAAAGAGTTCAGTCCTCAGAACAAACGACTCACTTCTGCATTTCATTACAAAACTGGTGTAGATAAGCTGACCTCTGATATTTCTTCTGAGACTTGAGGAATGTTTTTATAGGTGCAGCGTGTAGTTTTTTGGATGTTAAAATACTTTTTCATTCCCCAGCTTAATGTGCATTTTTGTAGCCTGGTTCCCTGAAGTGTAAACATTCTGGTTCTGAGATGCTATTAAAACACTGATGTGTTTGTCTGAGCATTACAATCAACCCAGTGTAGGCTCAACATGTCTCAAATAGTGGCACCAGAACTTTGTTTGTCTGACCAATAGCAGACAAGAAAGAGTGTTCAGGAAACATGTTTGATAACAATCATTATTCTTGCAGGTCCCTGTGATGACTAGAGGACAAGAAATTATCCTTCAGAAATTATTTAGTGCTCAAGAAATATTTTTTGCGGAAACCATGACCCTACCATTCAAAAGTCTGGGGTAAGTACTTTATTTATTTATTTATTAGAAATGAATAATTTTATTAATCAAGGATTCATTAAATTGGCAATGAAGACATTCCTAATATAAGAAAAAAAAAAAAAAAAAAAAAAAACTACAATAAAATAATTATTCTTAATGACTCATCTCCAAACCTGGGTTGCACAAACTCATTCTGCTTGTTCAGCCAGACACTATCTTTTCCACACTATCTTTGCTTTAGCAGAAAACATGTTTATGGCAGTAATTTACCATGTGGATGCCTGTTGTTTTATAATAGTCGTTCCTATCTCTCTATGATTGTTTGAATTCACACAAATTGTTTGATGATCACACGTGGTGCATGCAAATTGAAAACTCCCATCATTCCTCATCTGCATTCCAAGTCATCATGCAATTACATGTCACATGTTAGTTTCACGCTAATTACTATATAACCAGTCATTATGCCATTACCATTAGGGAGTTAAGTGTAATTCCAGGTCCCTCTCACAGCCAGACCTTCACTGCAGCCAATGTAACCAAGGAAACCAGAACTGAGGTGGTGACTGGCTCATTTTAGATAATTAGTACAGAGCTCTGTGCATTGGCTCAAAGGATGGTCTTGCTCAAAACAGCCCTCATATTCAGACACAAAGGCACACATGCCCATCTGCACACGGTCATTCAAAATTAATTTAACTGGATAAAAAATCAATTACAGGAAAGAGTGTCCACAATAAAGAAAAGGAAAAAATCTATGCAAATAACAACAACAATAATAATAAAACACACACACATATATATATATATATATATATATATATATATATATATATATATATATATATATATATATATATATATATATATATATATATATATACATAGGTTATTCATTTTTTTTCTTCTACCTCATATACATGTGTGATTATATCTTAAGCATTATTTTCCAAAAGGTTTTTAAATATTTTTTTTCATAGTACAGGTATTTTTGTAAGCATCATGAGTTATTAATTCATAAATATCATTACAGTTTTGTGCACCAGATATCATTTTATAACCTTGAACTAACCTTTCTTTGTCATAAAAAGGTCAAATTAATTGATATTTGAAGTGTCCTCAGGAATATGACACATGACAAAGTCTTAAGGGTTTGCATCTGATATCTTTGAGTGCAGGGCCGTGCACAGACCTTTTGAGGGGCATGTGCTGAAACCGAAAAAGGGCACCCCCTCCATTTTTTTATATCAATTATATATATATTCTCTTTTTTAGCTATTCTGTTTGGTTTTATAAGCTAATTTGTATTATTTGGTTAACATGATTATGAATGACATTGAGAAGAGGGGAAGGTGAGCAATGAGTCAAGTATTTTTGACAAACTTTTTTGAAATATAATTTAAGTAATTATGTCCAACAATACGGTACAACTCAATTCCAGATTATAAGAAACTATAGCCATACCGTTACTATAACATATCCAACATGTATCCGCCTACCTGGCAAAAATTTGATACTTTGGTGGACCAGGGATGTTGGTCTCTTGAAGGTCTCTTATTAACTACACTTTCCCTAAAATAAATCAGCAATGAAAAAATAAATAAAAATAGTGTGAAAAGTACAGTTGCAGTGAAAAACATTTCTGAAGGATCACGTGACACTGAAGAGTACTGAACTGGAGTAATCATGCTGAAAATTCAGCTTTGATCAGAAAAATAAATTACATTTGAAAATATATTCAAATAGAAAACAGTTATTTAAAATTGTAAAAAATATTACACAATATTACTGTTTTTGCTGTATTTTGGATCAAATAAATGAAGCTTTGGAATGAATCATGAATTACATTCTGCATGATAAAATATAAAGATTTCACAGAGATCTTCTGTAATTTTTTTTTTAGTTACTACTACATTACTGTCGTAAACCATGTTTTACTACATTTTATACATGTCAGGACGAGCGGAGAATATACCATAACATGATTAGCCTAAATGTTAATAAATTAAGTGTATCAGCAATCATAAATCAAAGAAGAAAATTTCTTAGAAATATATGTTATCAAGGTGACGAGGTACGAAACAGCGCGGGGGCGCACCTGTTATGATTTTTCGATAGTAAAAACAAATTATATGGTGTTGTATTACTTATCAATATATAGTTTTTGACCAGTGAATGTGTGCAAATGTGATTTTTTTTTTGCCCGTCATTAAAACGGCGACGGCGCCTGCCGCTGCAGCAGTCGATTCTGTTCCCCTCGGAATGTCTGTTTCCCCTCGGGTTGCCAGGTCCGTGTAATAAACCCAACCAAATAGTTAATCAAACATTTCCCCAAAGTAGCCTAAATTCCGCGGATTTGGCAACATTCCCGCATGCAAATACACCAAACACACCTGGATTTAAGGAATGCAAAAAATGACAAATTTCTTGCTACACTGCAGCATAGTAAAATGATTCTCACACTCCCGTTTATGTTCTTTTTTATTATTATTCATCTTGCAGTTTTTCCGTTATTTTTGTCTTATATTTTTACATTTCAAGTTGAAAAACTTTTCGTCCTAAATTTATTTTCAAGTTTAAGATTTAGGACGGTATTTTGAACTATTTGACTTGCCGTACATCCAGTCACGCTTCTTGCGCACGCTAGTTCTGATCGTACGTATAGTAACTCGGCAACTACGCAACAATTGTAACTTAGTATGTTTGCGTTAAGGGGAACAGACATTCCGAGGGGAACAGAATCGACTGCTACTACACCGAAAATCTGACAGCGTATGACAAATCGACAGAACACCGGCATCACATTACATTTTTTTATCTACAGGTTACAAACTAGTTTTTGTAACGTTAGCTAAATAGACGGAGCGCTCAGTTTTTCCTGTGGTAAAATGCATTTGGCCTAAATCGCATTTTATAAAAGATGAAATGCTACTATCTGCACAGGCTATTTAAATGTTGGCTATGGCTATGACTAGATGGCAAAATGCTAGCCCTCTCTCTCTCTCTCTCTCTCTCTCTCTCTCAGGCGACGTCCCACATGTCTCAGTCAGTGAGTCAGTCAGACATCAAATAAATAAAATATGAGCCTTTATAGACGTAGTGTTTAGTAGTACTTATTCAAACAACAAGATATTTATTTACCCTTCGCAAAACTTTGTTCAGCTCCGCTGTTGTCTACTGTGCGGCTGGCAGGCTGCTGTGGAACTTCAGTTGATTCAATGAATATAGAGGGGGCGGAATTATCAGCTTGAGGATCGAATGAGATTTACACAAGCTCGTTTTAAGAACTTTCATTTGCTAAATATTTGTAAAACAGACAGACAGACGTAAAGGGTGACCAATAGCATTGATAAAAAAAAAAAAAAAAAAAACACTACCAAAAAAAAGGGCACTTCGGAGTGTAAGGGCAAAAAGGGCATGTGCTCTGCACAGGTTGAGCCCTACCTGTGCACGTGCCTGTTTGAGTGTGTGTGTGTGTGTGTGTGTGTGTGTGTGTTTGTGTGGTTGTTCCACATGACTTGACAGATAAATGTATATTAGCAAAGGAGTTTTGTCTTTTCTTTGAATTAACAATAATTAAAAATAAAAATAAAAATAAAAATGCCACATTAAATAATGAAATTAATTTTGACTTTGTATCATCTTCTATTATTATTTCTTATAATATATAAATAAATAAATAAATACATACATATATTTATTATTATTTTAAGGAATAAAAGAAGATAATACCAAACAACTCATTAAGAATTCCATTTATTTAAGAGGCTTTGTTCTTCATCATGTTATCAGGACACTTTTTGAGTCCAAAAGCTGATAAAAACATCTCAATAATCCACAAGTAATTCACACAACCCCAGTCTGTCAATTTACATCTTGTGAAGCAAAGACATTTTATTTTATTTTTATAAATATATTGTTACGGCATGTTAACTGTCGCTTCTGGACAAAAATACAAGTCCACAAATCATAATAATGCTTACCCCCCTCTTATTTAAATCCATATTTGTTCAGAATTGTTTAGGACTGTCTTCATTTGTAAACAGTGCAAGATCTGTGTATATCTCATTCATAGATTCATATATATATAAATTAGGTAGCACTTTATTTTACAGTCCTGTTCCCCATGTACATAATATGTGCTTATTATAGTAATTACAATAACTATGTAATAACTAGGTACTAACCCTGAACCTACCCCTAACCCTAACCCTACCCCATGTAGTTCCCTTGTATTACCAGAACTTAATAAATAAGTACACTATAAGTACATGTTAGTACACGTACTGTAAAATAAAGTGCAACCAAAAATTATTAAGAGCACCCATTCACTACAAAGGATCTACTGGTGAGCAAGAGATGTAATACTACATTTCTCTTTTTCTTTTTTTTTTCTGACGAAGGACAATCTACATCTTGTATGGCCTGAGGGTGAGTACATTTTCAGCAAACATTATTTTTTGAGTGAACTATTCCTTTAATTCAGAAATGGAAAAACATGCTCCTCATAGACAGGGTATATTCAGTGTATATGCAAAATGGCCCTCAAATCTTTTCAGCTTGAGTAAATGATTGAAATATATGCAGAAACAATGACAGCTCAAAGCTCCAGGGCTGGGATGTTCACAATTACTGCACATCGGCCCAGAGTCTAATGATTCCACTATAGATATCACATGCCTGCCATAAAAGTTATAAGCCTGTGAAGCATATGAGATCAATGGGGCATGAAAGAGTGAACGAGAGAGAAAGATTGATCAAATGAGCATGTAGCCTCATACTGTGTCTCTCTGAAGGTGGAACAGGACCGCTGTGTTCTTTCGTGGTGGGATGAGCATACAAATGTCCTTTCTCAATTTCAAATCGCTCCTCTTTTTGTTCAAAGCGAGACCAAAAATGTTTATTAGCATCAGCAAAAGAGAGCCAAGGAGTGATAAAGATACAGCTGCAGTCCTGATCATCTGAAAATGTCTTTTAACAGCACGTGGTTTAATGTCTGAATCACTCCATTCACAGTATCTGACAAGCTGTCAGTCGGTGTGCTGTTTGACATGGAACAGTTTTTACATCTATGGCTTTAACTGTATTCCTTGCCAGTGTCCAGTACCTACAGAGTAACTTCATGTACTGTGCATTAAATGTAGGTTATTTGATATTAACTTCTTGCATATGATTCCTCTATTAAAGATTATAAATATTACAGATTTAATGTATAGAGATTACATTAAAGAAGTATCACACTCACTTTATCGAGTGGTAATGGAGGAGGCGTGACTTTGGAGAGTGATTTGCAGGGAGAGTGGGATTTTATGTTTTCAAAACTTGCTTGGTATTCCTGACCTCTCTGAAAACACCTACCCTACCTTGAAATATTTAATATTTATTACATTTCAATATATATTTACATTTAATTTGACCTGAATACCTTTTCAATTCTAATGATACCCCACACAAACACACACACACACACACACACACACAAAAATAGAGTAAGGATTCGATTCTGACTGCATATCATTTAACTTTTTTGTTGTTTTCTCTCCTTCCTTTTCATTTGTTTTTCTTTCAATTCAAATTTAATTTGCAGTCTTTGTAGTCCTTGCAAATGCGTTGGCAATACATTGCTTCTTTTTTGATGCCAATAAAGCACATTTGAATTGAGAGAGAGAGAGAGAGAGAGAGAGAGAGAGAGAGCATTAGGCTGGAGTGAAATTAGCATGATTTGTTGTAGCTTTCAAGAATAGCTGAAGCCCATTTGCTGGGCGTTCAATGGGTAAAAGATTGAAAAACAAGTAGGAGAGCAGCCCACATCATAATAATGGGTCTACGGTATTTGAAAATGAGAGCGAGAACAAGCAGTCTCATCTTTCCTTTCTTATTTTCCCAGCAAAGTACACATTTGTCTTTTTTTTTTTTCGTATATCGTCTGGTTTTCCCTCAAGGGCTTCTCTCTCTCTCATTCTCACTCTCCCTCCTGCTCACATTCTCTCTGGCGCTTGTGTGTTTGTGTATATGTCTTGCTAAAGCTTTACACATATGTTTTCCCACCCTGCGCCAATGTACAGGAATGTGGCATGAATCCAGGACCGGCAAACAGAGAAGGACAGTCTCTTGAGAGAGTTATGGGAAAAACTAAGAATTTGCTACATATGTTGGATCTCTGATAGCCCATACAGTGCTATGTCATTGTCATGGCTTTGGAAGGCTATATTTGTCTGGTGGTTTACCATGTAGCTCACCGTGAACAAAGAAAAAGGCTAGCTCATGCGCCCGCATTCTCCACCATATGGAAACACTCTCAGGCAGCCAGCTGTGCCCTCAAACTCTTACAAGACTTTCCTAGTTTTGATAAAGAAAAAGTCTGAGCTAAAGCCAAATAGAGTCACTGTAGCTGGGGAGGTCTGAAGAGAGTTTTAAAAGCAGACTTTAGGAAATGGTTTCCTCTAAGAGCTTTTAGCAACGGAGCCTTGGCAAATTTGATTATGAGTTGTAAGGGTGTGAATGTGACACAAGTGCATGTATCAGAGTGATTACATTAAATCTCTCACTCTCTCCTTCACCGTCTCTTACATCCCTCACTCTCTTCCTGTGAATATTTATTTGAAAGCATTAAAACTAATGGGGCTGACTTTTGCAGGTCAACTTGGATGAACAAAATGAAAACTTATTGCAATGAAAAGATGGAAGAGTTGGTAAGTTGCTCATCCAAATGGAGAACAGTGTGAGATGTAGAGCCTCTAAGAATATCTTATTAATAAACTGTTAGTATTCAGGGGGTGTTTCAGGTAATCCTGTGCGTCCCACACCCCGGGGGCATTTTGCAGTCCTTGTGCAGAACTGGAAAGTGTTTGATGTGGAGTAAAAGGATATTCCGGGTTCAGTACAAGTTAAATTCAATTGTCAGCATTCATGGCATACAGTAATGTTATGACAAAAATGAGTTTAGACTAATTTAGTCCCTCCTTTTAATAAATAAACAGCAAAAATCTGGAACATGGTTAGACATTTATGATTAAAGTCACTTAAATCAAGATTTTTTTTTTTAAGATTCTGAAGCCCAGACATTCATCTCAAAACATTATTCAGCCGCGCTGAGGAGCCATGTCGATGCACAACCCACATAAATAAGATAATTCTTAAGTCACTTGATGAAAGTTTGTCACAAGTAGTTTTCCAACAAGTTGGGGGGAAATACTAATGCAGCAGTTGTCACAGAAACATAAAACATAATTTACATAAATGTTGTGAAAAAATCTAAGAAGAAAACATCAAAAAGGAGCTGTCAAAGAGAGAATTGTGAACATCTCAATTTATGGTTTTCGTAAAGTTTTCATTCTTTTTTTACTTCCTAAAACTACATTTAACAGTATCTTACTGTAAACTTATATGAAAGCATCAGCTCTATTACTGTTTTTACTATAAGGTGAACTTAACAGGTTGAAATCAATTACAATTTTGTCATCATTTATTCATCTTTTACCAGTTTCTTCTGCTGCTGAACACAAAAGAAGTTGTGGGAATTTGAGAGATGAGTCAAATTGCATTTTGTGGCAAACATTATTCTGATGTTAACTTAAAACTTAAAAAAACAAACTTAAAAAAAATGTATCAAACCCAGATTATTTTTTTTTAAACATATCCAAGTTCTTAAGACATTTTCTGTGTCCCAGTGTTCATACTATCCATCATAAACAGTATGTGAGATTAAAATAAGTATGTTCCAAAGCATAGTATATTGAAAATAGTGTGCCAGAAGTGAGCGGACGGTCATCTGTTTCAGGTTGATTTTTGAAGTGTGAATTCGTGCACACTCTAATAGCGAATATTGCCCACAATAAGTTTTGCTTTGGTGAAGGTTTCGGTTCAGAACTACAAACACAAATAAAAAGCCTTAAAAAACTACAATCATGGCGGATGTATACGACAGTTGTAAAGGGGTTTGAGTTCCTAATCAACATTTAACATCGTAAAATATTAATTTACTGTTATGTGTGTTACATTTCATCTGGAACAACAATGTGCAATTTATAAACATATGTTTGGCCATTAACTTTGAAATGCATCATTATGCCAAAAATATGAGCAGAGTTCTCCGCATAAAGACCCACGGCTGACAGATCAACATGCTACTTAATTTCTCTCCAGTATGATAAGCAGTTAAGCTAAATTAAATTTAGAGGATGTTAACTGTGAAAAGATGATGGACAGGCTAGTTTAAAGTGACAGGGTGCGTATAACTATGCAAAAGAGCCATTTAATAAAGACGCAATTGTATGACGTGATAGCTTGCCTACTCTTCTGCCACACACTCAAAAGTATACTTTTTCCACACCAAAAGAGTACATTGGGACACAGTATAACAAACAGGCCAAAGACACACCTGGAGCCAATCAGCAGACAGGAATGTGTTTGACAAAGCTCTCAATCTGTTTCTTATGCTCTCTTACTGCGTGCACTTTTGACCGAGTTATCTGGGTGGGTTTTGAGAGCCGCCAGTCCATGTGAGGGGATGTTTTTAAGTCTGATGTTTGTACATGATCCAGAATAACTCACTGTAACTGCCGAGGGTGGTTTTAATAAGGGCCTCATTCGATCCTGAGTTATCCTGGTCTCTCTCCCACTCTTCTCATTTTCGTGCTTTCTGAGTATCTTATTCCATTCACCTGGTTGTATCTGCCCTCCAGATGTCCCCACAATCCCTTTCATCTCTGTGGGAACTTTTGTCAGGATAAAGTTATTTGTTTTAACATTTTCTGCCAGGGGAAAAAAAATCCTGGCATGATGCTGCCCTACCTTTTGGTCTACTAAGAACAAGATGAAAAATATCATTTCCTGGATTTGAACAGTGTGAACACATAGCAATGAAGTTTTCCCTCTGCCTAGACCACATCACAGAACAAATAAGCACACGAGAACTTGTTTTAAAGGGATAGTTCACTCCAAAAACAAAAATGCTGTTATTATTTATTTTCCCTCATGCTGGTCCGAACCCGTATGAGTTTCTTTCTTATGTCAAACACAAAAAGCGATGTTGGGCAGAATGTTTACGCAGCTTTTTTCAGTATAATGAAAGTAATCGGTGACAAAGTTCAGTTAAGCTCCAAAAATGAGCAGTAATAATGTTTTAAAAGAAGAGCAGCATGAACATTCTGCTAAACTTCTCATTTTGCGTTCCACAGAAGGAAAAAAGTCAAATGGGCTTGGAACAACATGAAAGTAATTAATGATGGGATTTTAAATCAAGTTGCCTCTAAAGGGCTTACATTTTGGTGCCAATGTATCTCCTTAATACCACCATTTCCTTTTATGAGACAAAAATTCAGAAGATATGGAGAATGTGGTCTGGGAATAAACTGGATGGACTTTCAAGTTCTTCTGTTTCATGACTCATGAAGGTGTAGGTTGACATTTACTTCCCATATACATAATTTAACTGGTACTCTGGCAGTGCTTTACTTTGGACCTCTCTCTCTCTCTGTGTGCGTGTGTGTGTGTGTGTGTGTGTGTGTGTGTGTGTGTGTGTGTGTGTGTGTGTGTGTACATGTGCGCGTTGCTGTGAAACATCCATTTAGGCAATGTGTCAGCCTGTCTGTGTTCTCTTTACCTTTACTCTAAGATAGCATCAGATGTAGGTCGTTCTCTCTCTCTCTCTCTCTCTCTCACACCCACCCACACACACACACACACACACACACACTCCTCAAAGTCATCTAAGAGCTGTGGATATCTCTCGAGAGAACTTTTCATGCATGGTCATGTCACTATTTAGAGCTAAAACTCACTAAATATACAAATCATCTAACTGATGGCAGACAGCGTGAAATATTAATGAGAGAGTGTGTGTATGTTGCAGCGTATGATACTAATTTGATACTTTAATGTAATAATTTAAAAGGGATGGCTTTGGTCTATTTAAAATTCTAAACTCTTAAGTCTTTGGAGAGCTTAAGGGTCTAATGAATATTTAAAGACTATTTTGATTTTCAGTGTTTTCAACTAGGAGAAAGCTGGAAATGTAGAAAACCTTGGAGCTGTCTATATGAACAGAACCAGAAGCTGTTATCACCTCACTCTTATAAAAATGATTTCACACACTCCTTCCTTTTGGAGTACCCTTCATATTCTCAAAAAGGTTTTATTGCTTTTATTGTAACTCAGCTGACAGAGAAAATATGCTATTCTCTTAAATCTAAAGTTTAATTGTGTTATTGCCCATCTACATGTTTACATTTTAGGAGTGAAAATGTGAGAACCTGATCTCATGGGAATTTGTATATATTTTACTAGTTGCACAATTCCTATGTATTTGTACAAATGACCTACACCTAACCCCACCCCTAAACCAATCCCCCCTTAATCTATTTCATTTAGGCTTATATTAACAGATAAACATTGATCAATGCACATACATAGAGAACATCAAATATAGTAAACGGAAGTTCAAAGTTTTGGTTGAATGACTTTTCAGCAGATAGAAATCTCTCAGTTTTCATTAAAAGTATTTATTTGTGTTTTAAAGATGATTGGAATTGTCTTGGCATTGGGACGAGTAATTGATTTTTTTTTTTTTTTTTTTTTTTGATTAACTATAAAACTCAGCTCAGAGTTATTCCGTCTCATAAATAAAACTGTAGATGTTCTCTCTGCTCAACACTGCTCCATGCTGACATCGCACAAAAGAGAGTTTGACCTTCCTTTGGTGAGATGGCTGAAGTGATAGTTTTGTGCTCTTCCTGACAATTCAGCGGGGGTTTCATACATTATGCATTTGATGGCATACACTGCAGCTGGCCATGGCCACAGTCTTTAATATATATCTGTGACAACAGACAGACAGACAGGAGAAGCATTATCACCAACAATGAGCTAATGTGTCTGTGCACTTTCATGAGAATGCATTATTCAGCTTTAGAATAGATGGCTTCCCACTGCATTTTTCATGCTCTTCTATTCTCTACCTTTTTCATTTTCCTTCCTTGTACTTTCAAACACTTCTTTTTTTATTCTTACTGACTCTGTATGTATGTGTGTGTGTGGGTGGGTGTGTTCTCAGTCAGTCTTGAGCCTGGAGGCGTGATCGTGTGTGTATCACTGCACAGATTCTGATGTTGTGTTTATTCACATGCATTGAGTCTGACTGAAGAGATGCAAATTCACACTGGGGCAAATATATATATAAAAAACACTTCAGAGATCTGAACCAAGACGACTTACAGGGCCTTAAGAAAAAAAAATATCTGTGAAACGAAAACAGAGCTCCCTGCCATTAAAAGTCTCTTTAGCAACAGATGCATGAATTTTCAAAGAAAATATCTAGCGGCGTTATGTTATTTGGAGTGGAAAGTTTTTCATATATCTCAAATTATCCTTGCGAACAATTCAAGGTTGGGTTTAAATCTGAATATTGAGACAATTATGTAAATTATGTATTTCTGTTGACATGAACATTTCAATTTCAGGTCACTGACAGGTCACTTTTTATTCAAGACCATTTTTAACTTGTTTGGGTTTCTTAGAAATGTACTCTTTGTTCTCATGGAGATTTCATGTGTTTTTTTTTTATTACTTTTTACCCAATTGTTACACCACAAGACATTTTCTTTCCATTTACTATAAGTCAATAAATTTGAAATTTTAAAGAAATATATACTTACATTTTTTAACATCATGTAACCAACATCTGTATATATATATATATATATATATATATATATATATATATATATATATATATATATATATATATATATATATATATATATATATATATATATATTAGGGCCGGGACTTTAACGCGTTAATTGAGATTAATTAATTACACAAAAAATAACGCTTTAACTAAGATTAATTAATTACAGAAAAAAAATTCCCGCATTTTTAATAACTTATTTTTTCACCGCGGAACGTTTCTCACTGGATGAGTTTCGGCGGGACCGATTATACTGAAGCACCAACTAGCGTTCGCAACTTCGCATATCACCTCAGGCGCAGCACATCGAGCCTCAAGTATCACCTCAACGCAAAACATATAGCAGCTAGCGTGGACTTTACACTTTATGTTGAACTGTGTATTATTTTGTTGGTGCAACTGGCAGTTTATGTTGAACTCTATCGTTTTGGCCAAGGTTATTGAGAGTTGGACTTAGTATGTTATGGCCTCTGAAGCAACAGAGAGATGTTTTCTAATAGTCAGGGTTTCCAATGTTCTGAATGTAATTGACAGTATTGTGTTTTACTTAAAAAACTATTTACAGAAGGTTCCAGCACATATAAGCTTCCTGAATTTCTGAAATGTACTATTTCTAAATTGTTTCTAAATATGCTATTGCTACACTTCATGGCAAAAATTGCACTGGTCTGCTAGACTTGGTTTAACAAAAATAAACAATATTTTGTTGCTTAAGCTTATGTATTCAGTCATTATTCAATGGTATACTATAAATCCATGTGAAAAAAATGACTTCTCACTGTTCTCAGGTCAAATATTTATATGCGATTAATTTAGATTAATTAATTACAAAGCCTCTAATTAATTAGATTATTTTTTTTAATCGAGTCCCGGCCCTAATATATATATATATATATATATATATATATATATGCAGTAGTATATTATGTGCTGCATATCAACACAAACATAATAGGTATTATTGTTAGAGATGTTCCGATACCCTTTTTCTCTTCCCGATACCGATTCCGATACCTGAGCTCAGGGTATCGGCCGATACCGGGTACTGATCCGATACCTGGGTGTGTATCTGTATATACAGCTGTATATTACTACTAGCCCTGTGTAAATGGCTAGAATAATTTTATGGTGTGCTTCAGACTTATCTCTTAATAACGAACAAATACATGGTGAACTACTGTATTTATTACAGTATTTTTATTATCTAACATGAATTTGACAGTAATATTATTTATTTTCTTAAGCAAAAAATAACATCAAATGCAGCCAAAATTCTAACACCGAAAAAAATAAAAAAATAAATAAATAAATATCTTTAATATCAGATCTTTGAGTGTCTGTGTTTATGACAGGACTGTTTTCTCAAATGAAATGGTAAATTCTCATGAAGTGACGTTTATTAGTGCGTGTCCTCATATAGTGACACACGGCAGAGACTACAAAACAGCGAGCTCCCGCGCATCTGCACCCGTCACCCACATGTAGAATTTGCAGGAGTAATATTTAAATATCATTTTGCAATTAAATTTTCACAGACACTATATTTGGCTACAGTCTGGAGCCCTGCGCTTAGACTAACACGGAAGCGACTGAATGCAGCCGCGGGTACCAAATATACTCGTACTTACTACTGGTACTACAGAGATGCTGGTATCATCACATTTCTCAATTTTCAGCACCGACTTGGTAGTGAAGTGCCAGTACTTGTGGCATCCCTAGTCGGCGTTTTACTGTCTGGTTGGTCCAGTCTGAAATACTGCTAAACAGCGGACATACTGCTAACTACTGATCTACAATATAGAAGCGGCTTCACTGTCTGTTGGCAGTTTAGAACGCGATGAGCGATCCAGTCATATATAGATCAATGCTGCTTATGCGTTTTCATTTCTTCTTCGCTGCTCTAAACAGGGATTGCTTGTGGAAACACAGCCAACTTCCTGTGTTTGCAATGCATTCTGAGCAGTGAAGAAGAACCGTGCAGCAGTGGGTTTATGTACTCACCGATGCCGATGCCAGAATTTGTTTTGGTATCGGTGATATTTCCGATAGTAGTATCGGAATCGGAACAACTCTAATTATTGTTAGTTATGAAGCTGTTAGTTGTCAAATCAAAACAAGGCAAGAAACACAAAACACCATCTCTAATAAAATGGAATAAACTTGTTGAATTCTTTCAAATAAAACTGAAAAGGGACCTTGACAAAATAATTGGTAGCCAAAAGTATGAAGCCTTTGACCAATTGTAAGAGGCCTTTAAAAGCCTCCTGTAACCATCCATTAGCTTGCTGTGGTTGAATGTAGACTAGCCTCAGTTTTCTATTCATGCCCTCATCTTTTATAATGTAGTGTTAGGACCTTTCATCCCAATATCAGGCTTAGTCCAAGAGTTTGAAGGCAGTAGTTATAAAGCTTTTCTTTCATGTCTTCATATGAAATACACAGGACTCTTCATTCTTTTGCTTCATTTTAGAGGGAGTTCATTTAATGATAAATGTTTTGTAGTCCTGTATAACTGTCTTTGCCATTCAGCTTGAATTAGTGTGTGATGTACTGTAGGTGCACTTTATTGCAGCCAGTTTTCACGTACTTTTAACTTTGGTGGACGGGGAAGGATATTTCTGTGGAGTTCATTTGAAACATACTGCATGTATTACATCTCAAGAACTAGAATCTGGCACTGTTAGTAAGGAATAAATGTAGTGAACAATTGAAATCAAAGACATACATATACAAAACATGCTCTACAATGAGATCAGAGAATGTGAAGACTTCTAACATTTACTTCAGTGGAACACATACATACCATCAGATATTATAGGTTTCCAAAGGTTTTTTATTATTATTATTCACCTCAGCACTATGGTGATGCATATGTAGAATATTATTAACATTAAACATCCAAAACAAAAACATAAGTAATGAAATCACAATGTGTTTCACAAATGTAATGGGGAGACAGTGTTTCATCTCATATGTGATACTGTAAGTGATACAATGTTCTGCAGTGTTTCATGCAGTTACAGGAGAAAAACAGCTATTTTTATACAGCTTAATGTAAATATTTATAGTTGGTACATTTGGCAGTTATGTCAATAAAAAAAAATAAATAAATAACTTTGTACATCATTTAAATGACTAAGCACATTACCCAAAATACTGTTCATATTTTGCTTTAATCGCATAAGGATATGTTCCAACGAAAGGCAGTTCTTACAAATAAAACCAGGTACATGTTCTGTCACTAGACTGATTCTCTCCTCTTTTGTTTAAGGCTTGACAGTGAAGTAACACTTAAAAGAAAGAAAATGGTAATTTCTTTACACAGTATCGCACAGATACGTGCTAGGACAGATACGCATCTTATTTTCATGTGTGATGTTGTTGGAAACGGTTTTCACATTTTTCTAAGTGCAGGGCTAGGTTTGAGTGCTTTGATTTAGGTTTGACAGTGTGATATTCTTTTGATTATGGAGACAGCAAGAAGGGGATTATTTTGCTTCCAGAGATGGAAATTAACTGTCAACGTCCAATAGAAGCAATTTGAAAGGATTGTGCTGAAAAGTAGTCGCTTCTGTTTTTTTTTCCGTCTCATTAAAATAAAAAGGAGAGATGCTGAAGAGACTTTTGTTTGCTTATTTATATGTGCAAAATATCTGTTGCTCTGGACTGTAAACAGAGTAAAAAAAAAAAAAAAATTGTTAATCACGATGGAAAGTTGTTAAATTAAAAAAAAAAGAAGAAAGAAATAAAAACTATGAAAACAATGAAATGTGCTCATTATTTACTAAGGATAAAAAAGGAAAAACATTTAAAATCTTATTTACTACATCATAGTATTAAGACAATATGTTTTACACAGGCATTAGGCAAATATGTTTTAGGCATTATCCACCAATTAGAAAAAAGAAAAAGAAAATGACTAAACATTGGATAAAGCTAGGTAAAAATTCCAGAAGTTCATTTTGTTACTATATAAGAGCTAAAGGTTTTGAAGATCTGTTTTAATCACTTCATAAATCCAAAAATACTTTCAACAACAACAAAAAAAAAAACCTTAAGCCTTTATATAATGTACTGTAAATCTTTTTTTAACAGTTGCATTTTTCAACCTGATCAAAACTCTAGCCTTTTGAATTAAAAGTCAAAATATCTGATATTTTAAGAGAGTTAAAATATAGATAGGGTTCCTCTCTATGATATTTCTCCATATTTCTGCATAGATGTCATACCACATGACTTTGATTTAAATGACAATTTATGTATTTATGTGTTTTTCAAAATGTTCATAATCAGTGAATTAGTTTTGTTACTTTGATAAACTAACAACGCTTTAATCATATCAGGATGTTTTTGCAAGCATCAGTTACACAGACCCTGTCATGCTTTAAACTGTAGTGTGCATGATGGACGCACTCAAAACATCCTGTGTGTCTGACACTCAGTGTGCGATCTTACATCTCCTAGATTTATCTCGTCACTGTTGCCTTCTTGTTGAAGCATGGAAAAGCAAGTAGTGTGATATATCAGTTTCACATGTGTTGGCATGAGGATTCCACTCTCACTGGTGTATCACTGCATGTAAATGAGACATCACAATGCCGTGTACCAGAAGAAAGCTGTCAGCCATGATTACCAATCACCTTGAAATGATAATTATCTTCCATTTGCTGGGTGTTATCTGTAAGCAAGATAGACAGGTCAGGGCTTAGAATGGATGTTCAGGACTTCTCTCCTTATTTAATATTTACCTGGTCATGAAGTTAGCTAGAGAGAATCATAGCACTTTGCTTTGATTTAGTTGGTTATTATGCAAGACACTGATTAATAGGGACAATCAATCTCGACTGATTTGTGAGATGCCATTGCAAAGTTTCACAGTGACAAGACATGCTCTTTGATCCATTTGATAAAGGGATGCTTTGTTCCTATGAGATGTTTTAAGGAATAATCGTTGCATTTCTCAAAAAATAAGCAACTTAACTAAGATTCCAAAAATTAAAAATCTTTCATCATTTACTCACGTAAGACTTTCTTTGTTCTGTGGAACATTTAAATAATTAATTTTGAGAGTTTTTTATGAAAACTGTGTCAAAACAATTGTTGTCGGTTTTTTTTTTTTTTTTTTTTGCCCTTATATATATATATATATATATATATATATATAACATATCCTAACTCAGCAACTATGCAATATTCTAAAGTCTATTGAAGAACTAGATAAATTAAAAGAGAACGTCTTGTTCTGATTGTAATTATTGAATGCAAAGCTAAAGGTCTAATGTCTTAATTAGAGATTTCTAATTGTAGAGATATGAAGTGAAGTTCTTCAGACTGCTGGGTCTGTCTGTGTCTGTTTGTATCTTATATGAACTACGCACTGAGATAAACTCATTTTCTCTTCCACCGACTGAACACATGCCTAGATGTTCTCTCTACAGGACACATGTGTCAGCTAATGCTTCTGTTTCAGATGAGAGCTGTAATGAAATGTGACAGGCCGTGTGTGGAGGGGATGTGTCGATGTGTAATTGCAGGGCTTGTTTAGTGAATAGGCCCATTGATAGACATCCGCAGGTCTGCATAATGTCATGTAAATGGGGCATGATGGTGTCTTAACCTCGTTTAACCATCTCTGCTTATCTGCAGGGTCTCTATCCCCGATCTGTCCCCCTTCTCTCTCTCTTTCTCTGTCTCTCAGTGCTGCAAGGCCATATGATTTAATTCAGATGCTGAATGTCAGAGCTTCTGGATCTAGTTCTCTAATTGCTGATTAGTGTTTAGAGGTCCAGGAGTTTACAGAGCATGCTGAAATTTGTGAACGGGTTGGCAAATCTTTTAGGAGCAGCTCGGTTTTGTGAGAGCGTTGTCGCTTTTGTTTTCTACTGTAAGTAATAAATGCCTTGGTTAAGAGTTTAATTGTAGAGGATATTTGAAATGGTTGTCACTGCATGAGTCACACTTCAGATTATTTGAGGTCACTGTGGAAGTCGTTTGTTATTGCTCAACTGCCCGTGATGCTGTAGGGCATGAGTGAAGATAAGGGCTGGTGTTTTTAATCAAAATACTTTATTGATCTATCTATCTATATATCTATCTATCTATCTACTCACACACATACACACACACAGTACTGGCTAGTAACTGATTACATGTAATCTGGATTAGTAAGAATACTGTTTCTTTTCATTGTTTACATGATTACACTTTATTCACACAAGTCTTTGTCTTTGGAAGGCCTTTGTCTTTCAGATACATTAAAATGCACAAATTCCAATTATTTCTTTATTATATGTAATGCAGTGAATCTTTTTTTCCCTTTGTTTGTCAGTTCAATCTCTTTAACCTACTATATTTACTTGGATTTTAGATTTTAAGTTACTAAGTTAATAACGCGTTTGCGTGCTTATTGTTTTCTGTCAGTGGTTAAGAGACATAACATACAGGTAAACATAAAATATTCCATCTTTATATTTAATGTATGTTTTTTATATATGTATTTATATTAAGTACACTATATGTATGTGTGTGTGTGTATGTGTGTGTAATGACTGTTTTAGAACTTATTAATACTGAGAAATGTTTCTTGAGCAGCAGATCAGCATATTTGACACTGAAGACTGTAGCTTCACGGAAATAATTAAATTGTTAAATTATATTAAAATAGTTTTTATGAAAATGTTTTTTTTTATTGCAATAATATTTCACAATATACAACTCTCTTTACAGTATTTATGATCAAAGAAACCTTGCAGCCATGATGAACATGATACTTTTTTTTCAAAAACATAAAAACTTGTACCAACAACAACAAACAGAAGGGTGTTTACAGACTTATCTTTCTGTGAAGTCAATTTATTAGATTTTATTTATATATAAGTTTTGTGTATGTGCACCATTAATCTGATTATTGACAGTTATTTGAGTGTTTATCTCTTTATTGATCTTTGATTTGTAATTAAGTATTTTTAATTAAATATTTTATTTAGGGTCCAAGAGCAATTAGAGTCCATAATTTAGACCTCGGACACAACATATTCATCATTGTTTCTGGAACAACATTCCTACTGTATGATTAGCAAAGGCTTAGCAACAGACAGTTGTGAACTGTGAGACTGAAGAACTGTTATTTTTCTCACCTATTCTACAAGATCCAGGAATAGTTTTTGTAAAACCCAACCTCCCTACAATTTGATATCGAACATTTGGTGTTTATAATGATTACCTTTCATGTTGCAGCTAATGGCAGAAGGTGAAATGTGTTGATGAAATGAATGTGTACTAAAGTTTGTTTTGCATTGACTCAAAAATGTTTTGGTGATTTGGACATACATCTCCTTCTTTGCCCTATTATATCAATCACCAGGATGCCGCAGGGTTTTATTGAATTTCTGTTTTCTTAGAATTCACCCACAATATCTAACATGGATGTCTATAGGCAGCTACCATTTTTTATATTTCAGTTTAGTAGTTGTCAAAAGCCCCTCCCCCACCCCCTCAACTGCTCAATTTCATCTAAAGTAACAGCCTTTAATAATACATAATAAAACATCCCAATTTTCATCTGTTCTTATTCATTTTAATACATCTACGATTTAATACAATGATCTCAAATTGATAGTTCAATCAAAAATGAAGAGTCAGTCTTTACTATTTATTATTCAAAACCTGTAAAAGGGATGGAAATTATCACCCGCCACCAGCCAAATGCGGGTGATTTTGTATTGTGGCAGGTAAACTTGCTTCCCCTACCGGCCACCGTGGCGGGTAAATAAAAATAGCATACTGTTTCACCCTGCCAGTGGACAAAAAAGTTAATTTCCATCCCTGGTGTGTGTACAACACGCAATAATGTGTAATATCATCTGAATCAGCTCTGTGGAGAAAGGCGATGTAAAACCGAGCTCGAAACGGCGGCATTGTTCCCAGTACAGTGTTTGCAGCTGAAGTTAGTGCCGCTGGTGGAGTGATATATCTGTTGGTTATTTACAGTACGTTTTATAGCACGCGCTCATGATATACAATATCGCGTGAAGAGTTGAATTTTTTATCGCGCACAAATTTCAACATACTGTTAGGTCTCTGTCAAACCCCTGGTAAGTTCATTTTCCTCCAGCATTCTGCAACATTTTAGATTATATGGACAGTTTGTGTTTATCTTATTGTTTTTAACAGCATAATAAGCAAACTAACAAACAGTATTATCGGTCGCGTGTCTAATAACTGCTGTCCGGGCGATGCATTTTATTTCCAGTCCTCAAGTACTTTTTCAGAAGTTAGTTCTCTGGCTAAAAAGTTGTCACACTATTCATTTTTGTTTGTAGAAACAACATTGTATCGCTACACATGTTTGACAGCTCTGGTATGACGAGACGCGTAAAAACGATGTATTAAAAACGCTGTTGTCGACGGCATAAAATTTTGCGGGCCGAGATTTCTTTCAGTGATACTTTGTTGAACAGGGGACTTCTCCCCCACGGTCGCCGTGATTTTGCCAAGTAATCTTTTACTGATAATGGATCAACATTATTGTCCAAAAATATAAACTTAACCCAATCCCTGCCCCTAAACCTAACCCTACCCATAATTTATTCCTAAAAATCAGTGGGAAATGATAGCTGATTAACAAGAGTGTAGAAGCACCTAACCCTGATTTTAAGCCTAAAACAGATATTTCTTGAAAAGTTAAATCTCAATTCTGATTGGTTGATTGGAATGTTGTACCATCAAACAAGGATGTTTATCCAGGAACATGTTGTACTAGCTGAAATCACACTCACCTTTTCCCCACGTGTTCCCTCAAACACACACACACAAAAAAAAAAAAAAAAAAAACACAAAAACAAACAAATAAAAAACATATAAACTGGTGAATCCTTTCCTTTGCAATTAAATACAACATTATTATTGCGTATGAAAACTGTTTAGAATATTGCAAAAATGTTTCTATGGATTAAAAAAGTTCAGTGCAGTGTATCATCCAGTTGGGCTACAGAGTTGAGAGAATGAGCGACTTCAGATTAAATAAACTGCTTAAATATTGTAGATCTTGTAGTATTAATTTTCACATGCAGTTACACATTGTCCGTCAAAAACAAGAAAGTGGCTGGTAAAAACTTTGAGGGGCTACTTCTCCAGAAGTAAGAAAGGCATAGAGGTTTTGGGTGAATTATTGTCATTTTTGGCAGAACTATACTTTTACTGATTAGTAAATAAATCATTTAATTATATAATGCTGATTCTTTTGTATACAGATTTGACTCTTTTGTGTATTTTCAAAATATCCTCAAAACTCATCTACATTCATCTAAATTGTTTACCTTATATGTTCAAAATCTGCGTGAGCATCTGTAGTCTGTCAGCATGGTTCAGGATAGACTGCCAAGGAGAGGAACCAATCAATTGCTGTGCCTCATGAGAGAGGTCAAAAAGGTGAGCTTGAGCCCTGTCAAACAAGCAGGCATGGGTCCCATCAGTGTGCTGGGCCTCAGAGAGAGGGAGCTGTTGTCAGATGAAGTCCAGGCCATCGTTACAGCATGCCATCTGATAAACAGAAGCTGTACCATGGCAGACAAAACCAAATATATTGAAGCAATTAAAAAGCTGTTGCAAATGCAGTGCCCACAATGAGTAATTTCTTTAATGGTCTGAACATTATCTTGCCCATTAGTTTCAGCTGTACAGTACATCATTAAAGTTTCACACAGTTTTTGGTCTTTTTGCAACTCAGTGAGATCAAATTTGTTGGTTAGCTTGATGAATCTTGAGTTGTCCCCTTTGGTATGTTTTTTTTGGTCCCGCTTTCCAAATAAAAGTGCTAATCATTGCTTTGCTTTTCTGGCAGTGCGTAACAGTATATTTACAATATATTCATGAAGACTCCAATTCAATTATCACATATTGCAATATAGAATTTATTCCAATATACTGTGCAGCCCTAAGGTGCAGAAGTTTCATAACACCAACCATGTTATGGCCATGATGCCAATTTCTCTTTATTAACAATCACAATAAAAATCAATGGTTTGATTTTTATTTTTTTTTTCTATCTAGATGCACTGCCCATCAAAAACACCGCATTCTGAAACTATCAATTATTTTCAGAACTAACAAAATGTTGCAGTATCACCTCTGCAGCACATGCACATTTAAAAAAGTCATAATCATAATAAAGATAAATGGTTTGCACTCAATAAAGGGTTATTTTCTGTGTAGGTTCACTGCACATCATCCAGTCATTCTAGAATTATCTGTTATTTTTAAATATAGCTTTAAATAAATGCCTGAGTATGTTCCCAAGATGACCACCAATTTAGCTGACTTCCCTTGAAGGGACTTCACTTTTATTATTAGTTAGTGAGTAATTTTAATGACTGCAATGTTGGCATTATGGGCCATTACCATGTTATGCTCATGAAGGAATAGCATCGAAGTGTTCGTGGAGCAAGAAAGAACACAGGCGCAAAGGCTCCTCGCTTCTGGCAAAATCACTCCCAAACAGCTTGCTTGTTCTCTTCCGGATCATTCTAGTCAGTAATTATTTGTTGTTGTTTATTTAGTCGAGGGTTTAATGTAAATGCTGATTTATTATTGTGTCTGTGATTCAGTAGTCAGACAGCAGGGGGGAATGCTGGGTAAGCAGGGAGAAATAGGACCGCCACTGGTGTCATCTGATACTGACTGATGACTCAGCCACACACACACACGCTCAAATGTTTGTGTGAAATTAATTCAAGTGTTATATTTGGTCATGGTTTTATCTTTCAATTACTCTCCTCTAAACAATAAAACTGCAGGATGGCACAGTGTCCAGTCATAGGTCACCTGAGTCACACTGGCACTGCGTATCGACCCACACACACACACTCACACCAACATCACAGCACACACCATTTCCCATGAGTCAATGAGATTTATGCCCTGCTCGGCCCTAAGTAAGGCAGCAGGATGCCCCATGGCCTTCTGGGTAAAATGAAAAGTCTCTGGGAGATAAATTAACAGCAGCCTGGCTGATTTGGCCGTCACGCTTGGCCACTCAGGCTAGGTGCTGTTTATAATTGATTAGCCTCCCACAATGTTTTCTCATTTAGCGACCTTTGTGAAACACAGTCACGGTCATAAAGCCGAAACCTCCCTCCCACCCTTCCCTGAACATGTCTGCAACCGACAGCTCCAAATGAAGCCAAAGAAAGACGGAGGATGACGAAAAGGACAGTATAGGGCACCTGATCTGAAGATCTAAATCACTTACAGCAGCACTTGATCCATTTTGTGCTGCTGTATCTGACGGTGGATCAGCTTAAAATCCAGAAGAAAAGTCGAGCGTCAACAGGCGTTATGTGATCGTACCAAGTCATGAGGATTTTCGAGATAAGTACATCCCCTGTAAGCCTTCGCTGCTTTTCGAAAAGTAAGAAATGGCGATATGTTGGATTTCCAGCTCAAAGACTTTGGCACATGGCGCCGTCCTTGACACACTAATTACCCCGCAGCCAGGTAGAACCTATACATCACCATGTTTACACTTGCGGTATCGATCTTGATGTAATGGTCCAGAGATTTCTGCCTGTCAAATCTCTCTCGCCCCATCCTCTTCCCTAACTCTCATTTCTTGAGAGTAGAGAAGGGTAGATGTGGGAGGTCATTTACTCATCTCCCATAAGACACTTTTTTTTTCTGCATTTCACTCTGTGTGTGTGCGCGCATCTTGTCCTTAGCTGAAAACTCAGTAATTAGATAGTGATGGGTCTCTAATGGATTTGACTTAGTGCATTAAGGTGCAGGCGCAGTCCCCGAGGAACATGCCCAAAGCACAACAATCACATCAAAACAACAACAGTGACTCTGTAGAAAGAACAGCTTAAAAAATTAGTTGCCAAGGGCAGCCGCTGATAATGAAAAGATAAATGGTGACAAGGAGAAACCCAAATTAAAGCTAAATGAAAACACAACAAGAATTCAATTTGCCAGGACGTTTTTAATTACAGGATCCGTCAAATACGTTAATATTATGTAAGATGATGTATGATGTGGAAATGTTTGAACTCACTTGGACTCATTTTTAAAGTACAAACACTAATTCGTATGCAACATGTCACATATGAATGCTAATTAAAGGTGTAGTTCACTCAAAAGTGAAAATTCTGTCATTGTTTTCTCACCCTCCACTTGTTCCAAATCAAGTTTCTTTCTCCTACTTAACACAGAGGAAGATATTTTGAAGAATGTTCTATAGTATGATCTATGGTCTATAGTATGAAAAAAATTATAATTATACTGTGGAAGTAAGTGGAAGTGGAAGTAAGTAAGTGTAACTCTCATGAAGAAAATATGACATCCGTATTTCCGATGTCACTCTAGTGTCAGCTCATCTTTGAGGATAACTATACATTATCTAGGAATACACTGAAGATATTCAAATGAAATGTATGATATTTATGTGCCTATTTGCTCACTACTCTATCATTTATGTTTTATTTTCTGTTTTACATGAGATATATATATTTTTTTCATTTACTTCTTTTTAATAAGATCAACGTCTGTTTAAGTATGAAAAGAAATGACAAAAGCACAGTGAAAGTATCATAGAAGAAGTCCATTCTGAGATGGTCCTTATGCGCTTAAATACATTTTTAGTCATGGAAAATCACCCAAAACAAATCTGACACTTAAAGGTTGTTGCCTTAAAGGTGCCATCTGTAATGTTTGGCAAAAAAAATCAAGTCATACTCCACATTCCATAACCGATGGGGGCAGTATGTCTCAATAAAGTGAATTGGTCTACTCTAGAGTAACAAACGAGAAACGGCATAGTCTCTATGCTCCACCCCTACTTTCACAACAACACTACAGCCATAGCTGAAGCCTAACTGTGCGTTCACACCGCCGGCGTCTAGAGCGTCAAAAATCGTTCTTGCCGCTCTGCTCACGACGCTGCAGAAAGATTTGTGAGCGATCAGACGCTCTAACATAGATCGAATGCTTATTTTGTATTTAAAGCGCCCACAAAGCAAACAAGCTTGTTGATCTCGTGCAGACTAACCACAAGGAGTTATAACCTCATTAAATATTGTTGTGGACAAAATATTATGATCCTTTACTTAAAATGAACAATCTCAGACACCTTGGTCCACGTATCACTTTTAATTATTTTTTTTATGTCCCTGTAGGCAAACAGGGACACATCATAGATTAATACAAACGCTAAACAGCAATAATCAACCTGTCCTTTATTCTGCTTGAGAACTAATGTGCCAACTCTCAAGCATTCACCGTGAGACACACGCAATTGACTCTTTTCAGACGCTTTCACGCCACACATACATTTTTTCACGCACAGAAAAACCATGAAGCAAAGAGGACACGGAGACCAACAGACTAGACAGAGCAGGTTAGTAATGATACATAGGGCTGTGCAAAAAATCAAATGCGATTTTCATGCACCTCTCATCAGTAAAGACGCTCCTGTAATTAGAAGTAAATCTCCAGCATGTGCATTCAGATCAGGGTTGCCAGGTTTTCACAACAAATCCTGCCCAGTTGCTTCTTAAAACTAGTCCAAAACTAGCCCAATCGCGTTTCCGGGAGGTTCCCCGATAAAAATTGCTTCCCAGGGTTAAAATATAAATTTTTGGGAAGGGTTTCCCTGGTAAAATTAGCATTTTAGGGGCTAAATATCACGTTATTGGTATTGGGATTGCTTCAAACCGCGGACATGAAAAACAACCGCAGACTTGGCAACACTGGTTCAGGTGGAGCGGCAGTAACTGCACAGAGCCTTAGTCTACCGACAACTAACACAAAATCGCTTTCAAAATCGACAAAGAATCGCCTGCGATTTTAACATCGATGTTGTGTAGATTGTCAGTGAATTACGGCTCCGTGTAGTAAATGCCAACCAGTGTTGCCAAGTCTGTGGTGGTTGTTTTTCATGTCCGCTGGTCACAGCGACCCCAATACAAATAACGTGATATTTAGCCCCTAAAATGCGAATTATACCAAGGCAACCCTGCTAAAAAAAAAACTATATTTTAACCCCGGGAAGCAATGTTTTATCGGGGAACCTTCTGGAAGCGAGATTGGGCTAGTTTTGAGAAGCAACTGGGCAGGATTTGTTGTGAAAACCTGGCAATCCTGATCTGAACACACGTACTGGAGATATACTCCTAATTACAGGAGCGTCTTTACTGATGAGATGTACATGAGTAAAGACATGCACATCCCTATATAATAAAATGGGTAACGTTAAGTTATAGCTAGCTAATTATCAAACGCAGCTACGGTTAGCCATCGCTAACATTAGCACGTTTATCAAACAGCCTTCGATACATTTCTATGTTATAACTTCCCGAAAACAAATACACAAACATATAAAACAAACTTCTAGCGAAATACTAACAGCATCTAACTTGCAAGTTCGGAGTCAAACCTCATTTCTTTCAGGTCCATCAGTTGTCTCCAGCGATTAAAAGCAGTGCCGATGTTTACTCTGGTATTCTTATCGGATTTGATTTGGGATTCCGAGCGCGGTTGTTTCCCTGTAGTGGGTGTTGGTCTCTTGCCAAGGGCTTCAGCTATCCTTCCGCTCTCTTCTCTGAACTGAAAGTAGTGGGCTGTACTTTCCACACGATTGACTCATGTCCAGGTACGCCCTGCGAGTTATTCGTGTATTCGTTGCAGGTTGGCTGGTGGTTATGTTGCCCGCATACCGCTTCTCACGGCCGAAACTGGTATTACAACACCTGCCGGGCCGGGGCTAGTAATGCTAATGCTAATTAAGGTTTATATCTCTGCAGCACTATAACTTGACATTTTTTTAATGACATCATCGCCTTTATTTCTTCTCATTCTTTTGATGCGTGTAGGTCATGTTATGGATATTTTTACCTCAATTTCTGCACATGGCACCTTTAAGAAAAATTATAACTGGTCTGAAATCAGAGGTGTAAATCTTGCAAATCTTTTGACTGTTTTAGAAGCTGTGTTTGTGTGTGTGTGCGCGCATGTCTGTATAGTTATAGTTATTGGATTCCTTGGAATATCGTAAAGATTATTGCTAATAAACAAGTATTCCCAATAAAACAGGTTTTGTTCGAAACATTTTGACAAAAATGCCGACATTCACTCAGACTAAAAGTTGAAAATGTATAATTCACACCTTTGTTCAGTTGATTTTTATATTATGATGAAATAACGCTAAATATATGATGCGAATTGTCCTTAATATTTTATCCAATATGATATGGATATGAAAATAGTACTGCATAGTGTTACCTCATGCTAACCTTCAGCATATATTTTATGTTACTTTATGTTAGCAGCCTAGCATTGTCAGCTAATAACCAACTAAAGTACTGAAAAAAAGACCAATTTGTGCTGCTTTTTTCAGCATCTCACACATGAGTGCAGTATTTTTAAGAAATTCCACTTTCAAAAATGTATCTCCTTCAGTTATTTTCTATTCGTCATCGCAGTGCCTCTGTAATTGGGTACTTTTGTATATCATTTTGCCTTTAAACTGCAAAAATATGTTCTGTGTGAAAAGTCCCTTATTTTTTTGTGTTGCAAAGCATTGCAGTTAACTTCATGTTTAGGCCCGGGGTTTAGGTTAGATGTGTTAAAAGTAAACAGTTTAAGTCAATCCATTGTGTGTTCTACTTTTTTCATTAAAGTTCATCTGGAAAAAGAGAGCAAGACAGTACTATTAGTATTACTGTAACAGTAAAATTTGGCTAACTGGAGTTGAGCTGATTCATTTACTGTTTCACATTACTGCATGAATGCCATCAGTGATACCACTGTAGGTCATGACAGTCAGTCCAATTAACTCTGAGATTCAGTCAGTGGTCCAGTGTCCAGTTGCTAGTGTGCAAGCATGTTTCCACAATCCATGCTATTGTATGAGAAAATGCTAAAGCTAAATAAGGAAATCTTGGAACGATGACATTTACTTTTGATTATTTCTTCACTAAATCTGTGTAAATCTCCCCCTCTCTCTCTGTTGTGGCAATACACCGTAATATGTTTTCAGTGCTGATAAAACTGTGACCTCACAGATACAATCACTACTGGATCTGTTTTTGTACATCTCCACACTCACTGTCTCAGTTAAACCATCTTTCTCTCTCATTACTGTGGCTTAATCTCTGTGATGTACTGTACCACAGTACAAAAAGTGAACAAAGGATGAGATTAGTTCATCTCAAAACCCTCAGTGCAAAGTCTTTTTGAGGCCAGTCAGTTCACTCAGTGGCCATCTTGGTAACACCCCGGTGCAGCTGTTTTCAATGGAGGAATACAAGTACAGCTCCTATCTACTTCAGTGGGGAAATACATCTCAAATCAAAAATATTATTTAATCTTATTTTATCTAACTTAGTAAAGTTTCAACTAAGTTAAAGGTAGAAATCACAATGACTTGAGTTATAAAGATATTTATCACCAACAAACTCATGAAAGAAATGTTCATCTTTAAAGATGTCATTGATATCAACAGTACTTCATGCTTTGAAAACTTTATTTGTTGGTTTGGCTGACAGGACATTTTTTATTTTCTTATTTTTTTGATACATCCTTTCTCCTCACCATCTTTTCCTCCTTCTTGTTCTCAAGTCATATTCTCACTTGGGTCAGATGGCCTAAGAGCATCTTCAGAGGTTCAGTGAGGTCTGAACAGAGATGGGAAATTCAAGGGCTCCGTGTCTCTACCCTCACATACACACACTTCTGGAACTGGAACAAGCTGAAAGAAATTCTTACATAAAAGCTCTCATGAAGTCTCTCAAGCAAATCTTTCTGAGAAACAGAGAGGGTGGGAGAAAGTAAAAGAGAGAAAGACAAAGAAAGTCAGAAGAGTTGAGAGAATGGAGATGGTTTTTGGCTGGTTAAAGCAGTGATGTAATGGCTTTACTGTGGCCCTGTGAGGCCGGCAGAGAGCATCCGTTACGATTCCCTGGCATTAATGTGATAATCTGAAGCCTAATGAGAAACCGCCTCAGGGATGCTGTTTGAGAACAAGGGGTTGGGATGTCACCTTCAGTCTTTAGCCCTCTTCGCTTTAACCTTTCAATCTCCGCCGTCCTGTCTTTCTCTTTGTCTGCCTTTGAACTGAGGTCAGTGCATTAGCCTTGCTGGAGGAAATGCCGGGGGAGTGAAGTGTGCAGTCCATGTGTTTAGCCAGAGTGGATGACCCTGTACACACACAAACACACACACACACACACACACCTGCAGCCCACACATAAAACAACATTATGAAGAACAAAGTACACTCATTTTCTTTTCCTCGCTGCTCCTTTGAACTTAAAGGACAAACACTAGATGGCCAAAAGTAAGTGTACGCCCCTTTCTAAACAACACGGTCTCACTCCAACTCGTCATATATTGAAGCTTGGTCAGGACACCTTGGCGTCGCTTTTTGACGCTCAAGGTACCCCTTAAGTGTCATTTTTCGAAGCACAGGGTCCTCCATTGTTTTCAGTTTTTTTTCTTAATTTAATGCATTCCATGCATTTGAATTAAATATAAATAATTTTATACACATTTATAGTTTCATTGGAGCACGTAACCCCACCCCTACCCTAAACCTAAATTCTGAACAATATAAAACGCATAACAGGCAAAGAAAAGTATGGTCACGGTATTTATTGCAAAAACCAACCATAAAGTGAAAGTCGTGACATTTGCCAAGTATGGTAACATACTCAGAATTGGTGCTCTGCATTTAACCCATCCAAGTGCACACAAACACCGCAGTGAGAAATGAACACACACCAGAGCAGTGGGCAGCTATATATCCAGCGCCCAGAGAGCAACTGGGGGTTCAGTGCCTTGCTTAAGGGCACTTCAGCTGTGGGTAATGAGGGTGGAAGAGAGCACTGTTCATTCACTCCCTCCCACCTACAACTAATTCCTGCCAGCACCAAGACTTGAACCGGTGGCATACCAATAACTAGTCCAAGTCTCTAACCATTAGGCCACAGCTGCCCAAACGAGCAGTAGAAAAGCATTATAAACATCACATTGTAAGTCTTGTTGCATTCTAAGTCTTCTAAAGCCACACGATACCTTTATACGAAGAAGAGAGTAAAACTTATTTTAATTATTAAAATGATCCCGCTCCATTAATGCCTCACATCACGTCTCATTCAAAAAGATACTCTTGTAGCATGACACAATCAATTTTTTTCCCCCTGAAATATACAGACTTTCCTTTTCTAGTAAAATGTAAAATAATTGTAGTTTTTCTCACTCGCTTTGATACATTTCTCAGATCAGAATTAAAATTTTCCAAACTACTTGTTCGATCTCCACATTATCTAGCCGCTTATGCACATCACAAAAGCATTTCTAATTCTTTTGAACTAACTGCGAATGCTTACATGTTCAGTTGACTATGTATAATTGTCTGCTGTCTCCTACGTTTTCAATTGCTAAAGTCATGTTGATCAAAATATATTTTACTCGTTCTCTGTTTCATCTTACCACCCAAAACATATTAGCATTAGTTCATTGCTCAAGTCATTCAATGCAAAATGGTTGAGCTAGTTGTCATAATCTGTTAAGCATATTTTCTATACATTTCTGTTAGAATTGTATTTATTTATTTATTTATTTATCTATCTATCTATTTATTTATTTATTTATTCTATGTTTTCTGAATTGATTAACTGTTCAGGTGAACCTAGAAAATTACTAATGGTTGGGAATGTAAGATTTTACATCAACCAGTGATCAACCAGTTCTCTAAAAGTGCAGGTGTAAGGGTGAAACTGTGTCTGTATAAATTATATTTGCTGTATGCTGCAAAATACAAATGGACCCTGTATTATGAACCATTACAGTAAGTATACAGTATAACAGTTTAATGCACATTGGTTAACATTCCGGTTCTCTCTATGAAATGTTTGAATTATTGAGAATACTGTCAATCTCCCAAAATGTGTCTGCATCTTTCAACCCGCCTTAGGCATTGTAAGGCCATGATTGACAACATGGTCCACAATAGTGGCCCTTATTTAATCTGATATGAGCCTATATCCTTGTCCTCTTCTGCCTCTTCCTCTTATTTGCCTCTGTAGCCTTCCACCTTGCATCCTTACTCCTCCTCTTCCTCTCGGCTGTTGACCCTGATCATTTCCTGGGTGTTCATCCATTGCAAGAATTTGTAACGCTTGTGTTGTCCTCTGTCTATAAATTCTTTCCAATTGAAGGGTCATGCGATGCACCTTTGAGGTATTTCAAAGAACTGGTTTATCATTGGTTTATCTACATTCTTTTCATTAGTTAAGTTAAGATTCACCTGCCCAATGCATGGCAAATTTACAAAAAGTCTAATAGAAACGTGTAGAAAATCTGCTTAACAGTTTATGACAACTAGATCAACATTTTGCATTTAAAGACTTATACAATTATCGAATGACTGGATGTTTTGATGTGTATTTTGAGTGTATACATTTTGAGCAACATGACATGTAGTAAACCATAGACAAATATACATAGACAAATATACATAATCAATTGCATGAATGTACCATAGCAATCGCAACTTGTTAAAAAGAATGAGAAACTGCTTTTATGATGTGCACAAGTAACTAGATGATGTGGAGTTTGAACAAGTAATTTTGAGAATTTAATTTATGCTCTGAGAAATGCACCAAAGTGAAGTTATAAAACTGTAACGTGCAGGAATTAATTGGAGTTTATCAATTTATCAAGGCATTCTCAGTTCAGTTCTGAATAGTGCACAACCCACATATATTTGGCCATGTAGTTCAGCTAGTCTATGCAAATTGGTTTTTGAAGTATAATGGGGTGAAGAATTTTGGACCAATGACATGTTACAACGGACAGGGGAAACACATACTGTCTTGTCTCTCTCTGAAGTTTTGGCTCGTCAGGACAACGAACCCCAACTGCTTGTTTACATGAAAGAGATAACTTTTATCTGGTAAGTCTCTACAACACACCATTATGCCATATTTTGTTCCTTGCAGCACTGGCAGCAAAGATTGGATATTTTTCTATGTCATCGGTTAGTTTCTGTCTTCTCGGCCATGCAGTGTAGTTTACAATGTAATTTATTCATTTACATGGTCATTATTATGCAGATCTGTTCCAGCGTGTGTATTTGTGTTTTGCCAGAAGAATCTACTCATCCTTGTGTGCATATGCGTGTGTGTGTGTGTGTGTGTGTTATATACTCAGTAAGTGTGATGTAGTAGACTGATTCAGTTACATTGTGATTACAGGAGCATATCTCAAAGCTCCCTATCAGGATAAAAACAAGATGAACGAGACTGCCAAGGAGAGTAGGAAGAGAGAGGATCGAGAGGGTGGGAGAGAGGGAGAAAGAAGCGAGAGGATACAAAGAAGATATTGCGGCAGTCAAGATGACAAATAAAGGAGGGAAGACGGATTAAAAGAGGAGAATAACATGGTAAAGGAGACAGAAAGGACATAAATGGTGTCGTCTGTTGGGATCACACAAGTACACAACTCATACACACTCACATCTATACACGCAGTCTCACACACACAGTGGAGCTGTTAGATGGATTCGTTTTTCTCTGCGATGATCTGTCTTCAGTAATGGTTAATACTTAAAGACAGCATCTGTGATAGTGAAGACGAGCAGAAGATGAGTTAGTCAGTGCAGGGGGCCGGCTCTATGCCTGGGGACAAGCCGTAAGGGCCCGGCTCTCAAAAAACATCACTAGTGCACCCTGATGCTCGCCCCTGGCAAACGCTCAGCGCCTGACTCTCAAGACGTTACCTCAAACGCCTTCTCTTTTCTCATTAATACTAAAATATGGAGGGATTCACTAAGAAAAAAGTATGCACACTGGTAGCAGGGTCAATGACAAGGCACTTTTTTTGTGGATTTTTTATTATTTCAAAAATACATAACAAGTGCATTTCTTGTGTACATTAATTTGAATACTTCTGAATGAAAAACAACAACAACAACATATATTTTAATTAATTCATTATTTTATTTATTTTTCTTTTTTTTTGGCAGATCATGCTTTCAACGAGTATGTGTATGTATCCAAATTATGCATGTGGCTACATAAATGTTGTGAATTAAGCAGAATTTGTATTTTTATTTATTTATTTATTTGTTTGATTGATTGAGAACTTCTCCTGTATGTACTGTACACATACAAAATAATCCACAGAGTTATTACTGAACGAGACTTGTTGACTGTTGCTCAGCAAGTACTTGCAGTTTTACACTTCAACCTAAAGTTGCATAGTGAACGTTTAAATAATCTTCCATTTATATATTTATCTTTAACTCACCAGTGACCCAAGTACAGACATTGGCACATGCTGTCTATTGTTTTAGCACCTGATTCAGTGAACAAATTGCACAAACATTACTATTAATAATGCTTTGCTGGTTCATTTCACTTGAAAAACAGCACGAAAGAAGAGACTGATGGACAGAAATAACACCTAAGTGACCTTATGATGCACTGATTAGGGCAAAATGTGTCTTTTACATCAGGGAATATCAAGCTGGAATTTCACTGTGCTGGAAAAATTATCTTTCTCTTAGGGATGGCTGGGATCTTCATATCACTCTTTTGTAAACAGCATTTGGAAAAAAAAAAAATAACATCAAAAATTTTGTTCTTACAAAAAATAACATGTTGTTCTTGCATGAAACGTTGGGTCTTTTATAACAGTATCAACATACACAGGCCCAACACACATTCTTTAAGAAATGTGGGAGAAAGATTTTTAGCACGATTAGCCCCACTAGCAGTCCTAATTGTTTGCCTGTTTCCATGGTGATCAGTGTCTTCCAGCTGTGCTTATGATGCCCTACTGAGGGTTGTACTGTTTGGTAACTGGACCTACTAAATCCATCTAATGAGATGTGCTCCTTTTCAATCATGAGTTAATTAAGTGTACGTTTGACATCTAAAAATGCTGTATTAGCTAATGTAAGTGTGGAAAATATATCTTACAGTGTTCTCACCAGCAAATTTAGGTACAGCTTGCTACTACTGGGTTGGAACCATTTTGCCCTCAGGTGCTGGAAACATTACTCTGAAATGTTGGTACATATTGACATGATAGCATGACACAGTTGCTGCAGAGTTTTCAGCTGAACAGTCTTCTTTCCAGTCTTCTTTTGTGTAATTTTGGTGGTCCTGTGCAGATTATAGCCTCAGTTTCCAGTCCATCGCTGACAGGAGTGGCACCTGCTTTGATATTCTGCTTCTATAGCCAGTCTGGTTCAAGATGCTGTGCATTCAGCACGTCACATCATTCTCACTTTTCCACTTGTTCATTTGAATAACTGCTGCCTTACTATGATCTCAAACCAGTCTGCACATTCTCCTCTGACCATTCTCTGTGAAACCAAGAGATGGTCACCTTTCTTTTGATGCTTGGTACTTCAGCAGCTTAAATGCATTTGAATTGCTACCATGTGATTGGCTGATTAGATATTTGCATAAACAAGCAGTTGAACAAGGTGAATCTCTCTCTCTCTCGCTCTATATATGTATATTCTTAAAGTCTTTTTGTCTGTCTGTCTATTCATTTTTATTATTATTGCATATACTTTTTAAACTCTCCTTTATATAAAGATTGCACTTCCCCTTTCTGACATCTCACAGTTCAGAAAGGTTCAGATTTTTTGACATTTCTTTTCCATTGGTTCTCCACGTTGATTGATAGATTCAATGCTATTCCATTTTTTCCTCACTCCAAAAGTATTTTAAAAGACAAAGGCATTGTGAAACATCAGTAGTTTTGAGTCGTACACCATAGATGCCATATTCACCGATGGCAATGACAATGACACTTTTAGGGACAGTATGTCCCACCGTGCACCTGGGTGTCAATCATTCGGCTGCAGCAACATTGAAATTACATCTTTGTTTTATATTTGCTTTTTTCCTGTGGACATTCTTATTCATAAAACACAAGAAGAACATTTGCTGCATAAATTGCTTTTATATATAGCTACATTACATATATACATTACACAGTACTTTCTTAATATATACACACACACACACAAACAGTGGGTATGGAAAGTATTCAGACCCCCTTAAATTTTTCAATCTGTTATATCGCAGCCATTTGCGAAAATTATTTAAGTAATTTTTTTTTCTCATTAATGTACACACATTGGGTTTAAGTCAGGGCTCTGGCTGGGCCATTCAAGAACAGTCACAGAGTTGTTGTGAAGCCACTCCTTCGTTATTTTAGCTGTGTGCTTAGGGTCATTGTCTTATTGGAAAGTGAACCTTCGGCCCAGTCTGAGGTCCTGAGCACTCTGGAGAAGGTTTTCGTCCTGGTTATCCCTGTGCTTGGCTGCATTCATATTTCCCTCGATTGCAACCAGTCGTCCGGTCCCTGCAGTCCCTCCGTCGGGCCACTCTGCCATAAAGCCCCGACTGGTGGAGAGCTCCAGTGATGGTTGACTTTCTACAACTTTCTCCCATCTCCTGACTGCATCTCTTGAGCTCAGCCACAGTGATCTTTGGGTTCTTCTTTACCTCTCTCGCCAAGGCTCTTCTCACCTGATAGCTCAGTTTGGCCGGACGTCCAGCGCTAGGAAGGGTTCTGGTCGTCCCAAACATCTTCCATTTAAGGATTATGGAGGCCACTGTGCTCTTGGGAACCATAAGTGCAGCAGAATTGTTTTTTGGCCAGATCTGTGCCTTGCCACAATTCTGTCTCTGAGCTCTTCAGGCAGTTCCTTTGACCTCATGATTCTCATTTGCTCTGACGTGCACTGTGAGCTGGAAGGTCTTATATAGACAGGTGTGTGGCTTTCCTCATCAAGTCCAATCAGTATAATCAAGCACACCTGGACTCAATTAAAGGTGTAAAACCCGTCTCAAGGATGATCAGAAGAAATGGACCGCACCTGAGTTAAATATATGAATGTCACAGTAAAGGGTCTGAATACTTAGGACCATGTGATATTTCAGTTTTTCTTTTTTAATTAATCAGCCAAAATTTCAACAATTAAGTGTTTTTCTGGGTTGCTGTTTGTACATTAATGAGGGGAAAAAAAAATAAGTTAAATGATTTTAGCAAATGGCTGCAATATAACAAAGAGTGAAAAATTTAAGGGGGTTTGAATACTTTCTGTACCCACTGTATATGTATATTTATAAAACATTAAGTACCTTTCATTTTAGCAGTGGTGGGTCAATTTTGGCAACCCTCCTTGAGGGACAAAGAGAGCCTCACCATCCATAGCCAAATTGCTACTTCATAAGGAAACGCTTTTTTAAAAAAAAGCCTTTGTTGGATAACAATAATTACTATTTCAGATTTAATTTTTTTTCTGCTAGCTGCAGGGAACAGACTTCTGCACTGTGCTTACTTTGAGACTCCTTTTAAATTGAGGTCTCAGACCCACCGAGTTGAGTTTAAGTAGCAACAGGGAAATGCAGAACATGGCTGTTTTCATGCTGCGATCATAAACAAGCCTCAAACCACTCAAACACACCCCAACCGCCTCAAATGTGGAGGCAGGAGCAGACCTCAGCTGATTCATTAGGCTGCGATGATATCTGTGTAACATTACCCTCTCGCATGAAGAGCCGAAATGTTCATTGTGTCACGCTGAGAAAACTATATGTGTTCAATCTAAGATAAAAGTGGCAGATCTGTTCACACAGCGCGGGTCTATAAGGCTGATTTGCTTGAAATTGTAATGTCATTATGAGCCCTTTAATGCTTCTAACATTGATACTCAAGACAAAAACCTTGCTGGAAAGCTCCCGCTCGTATGATTTCATTCGCTGAGAGATATCTGGTGTATCAGAACATTACAGCTTGGCAGATGAGGTCTTTAATTGGAATGATCTCAGATTTACCATTGGACGTCAGAGCACACAGTCAGAATCAAGAGATGTAGTTATGAAGAGGCTTTTGGCCCAGTTTGGCCCCCAGTCTTCTCTCCAAATCCCACTCTATAATTTCTCAGTGTTGGACTCAAGGTTCTAATTTGTTATGCAAGAAATGTGATGAAGCCAATGCAGTGTCTAGATTTTAGTGTTGTAGTCAAGACCACCTAACTCGAGACCAAGACAAGACCAAGACTTTAAGGGGCTGAGACCAAGTCGAGACCAAGACCGAGGGAGGGCGAGACCGAGTCAAGTCCAAGACCAGCGCCCCACACTACATGACACAATAAAATGTGAAACATGATCAAAAGAGCTTCTCTAATTGATCTGAAAGACCCCCCCCCCCCCCCCAAAAAAAACACCTAGATATTAAACACTCAAAGCTGAAATAAACCATCTTTATTCAATACTCCTGGGTGATTTCCATCATTTAGTACAGAATGTAAAACAATTATTCATTGTTCATCACTAAAGTCTTCACAAAGTCTATTTAAAATGTAGATGCTCAGAAACAATCATCGACAGTAAGAACTAAAGACACAAGTTTCTCTCTTTGACAGATTTAAGTTTGCTTTTGAATGAACGTGTCAGCTTTTATGAGTTTTCAAAGCTACATAAAAATACACAACTGTTTAATTGGGAGCAGTTTCAAAGAGAAAGTGCACGCACGCGACCGGGGCTCTCTCTCTGCTCGTTCTTCAGTTGTGCCCTGTCACAAGCACAGCAGTTCATCTACATTGCTCACTGATCAAATAAGACCATGGCGGGAAAAAAATTGCCTTTGGAGCAGGAGCATCGATAAGAGGATTCGTTAACGTCGAAGGCATACAATAGCGATGGTTCTCGAGTGGAACCGAGAAATTCATCAATTTATCAATTTCCATCCCTATTAATATGTATAGCTAATATTGTCTCAAACCTCTTTGTATGAGGGGTAAAACATTTTGGTACGAGGCAGATTGCTAACGTATCCATACTTCGGATGAGATGTTAAACCGAGGTCCTGACTCTCTGTGGTCATTAAAAATCCCATGGCACTTCTCGTAAAGAGTAGGGGTGTACTCCGGTGTCCTGTTCAAATTGCCCCATTGGCCATTGTAAATCATGGCCTCCTAATAATCCCCAACCACTTGATTGGCTCTATGAATCTCTCTCCTCTCCACCTGTAGCCGGAGTGTGGTGAGCGCACTGGCACCATTGTCCTGTGGCTGCCGTCGCATCATCCAAGTGGATGCTGCACACTGCAGGTGGTTGAGGTGAGACCCCCCCACTTGATTGTAAAGTGCTTTGGGTGTACAACAATACACAATAAGGCGCTATATAAATGCATCATTCATTCATTCATTCATTCAACGTTAGCTAACCAGCTTTGCTAAAATCACTTACACATAACGTTAGCTTACCTTTCTTAGTTTGTGCTTCCTTTCCAAGTGACCATAAAAGTTTGACGTAGTCCTCACCGTCTCTGCAAGCGAAGCAGAATTTACAAGAAGCTGTATGTTTTCTTCTGGATGTTGTTTTACAATTATATTCTTTATGATTTTTGTAGCCAAATGTTATTACTGAAGATTTTGCAGACATCTTCTCCCGCTCCCAGACAACCACAGCTCACTTTCTTGGGAGTGCGAGTGAAAGGGGGCGGGGATGGGTGACAGCGTAACAAAAATACATAATTAGCAATGACCAATGAGTCACGTCATTGGTTGGATTTGAATCAGTATGTTTTACATCCACTAAAAACAAAGATGTTAACAAAAAAATTGACAACATATATTGGCAATCTAGTGATTTTTCCACAGTTATGGTCTTGCCTGGTCTTGAAAAAAAAGAGTCCTTAACGTCCGAGACCGAGACAAAACTGAGTACAAATGTGGTCGAGTCCGAGACGAGACCGAAACAATCAAAAAATGGTCCGAAGACCGGTCTCGAATAATAATAATAATAATAATAATAATAATAATAATAATAATAATAATAATAATAATACATTTTTAAAAATAATGTTCAAAAAGCATAACTCATTTGACATTAATAATAATAATAATGTCTTTATAATATTAATTCCATGTAATATTTATTATTGTTTTATGCATTTTATATAAAAAAGTGTAATTGTGTTTATATATATATATATATATATATATATATATATATATATATATATATATATATATATATATATATATATATATATATATTAGATATTATATTTATTCCTGGATTTTTTTAATTCTTATAATTTAAATTTAGGTTTAGTATCAATTAAGTTGATTAGCCAACTGAATAAAAAAATAAAAATCATAAATTAAGATCATAAATTAATTTCCATTTTTATATAGTTTCCATTTGTTTACGTGTAGCTTAGAAAATAATTTTTATTGTTTTATTTATTTCATTTCATGTTTAATGTATTTCATACAGCATTTAATTAATTGTATATGAATTAATTTACATTTAAGTTTAGTATCAATTAATTTATGACTTGCATTAAAACTTTCTCCAGTAAAACATTATTGTGTAGACAGTAAATATTCCCGACATTGCTTGCAACTCAAAGCATAACACACAGAATATAACCACATATGAGGTGATGTGACACATCAAGGAGAAAAAAGATGATGTTAGTACTGGGTGTCGCATTCCACTTAACACATTATCACAGTGTCCACAATGGACGTAATCATTATTTATAGAGTCACGCTCCCATATCTGATTACTTCAAGCATGCTTGACTTTCACAAGTCAAGGGTGCACTTCTCGATCACAAATGTGACAATGCAGTGCAATCGACAGTGCACCATGTTATAATTTAATCTAAAGAGGTTCTATGAGATTTGATTGAATGTTTGCCTCTGACTTGATAGCCAATCATAAATAGGCATTTTGAAGTGACACCTCGGGTGGCCAATTAAATAGTAGGCAAAATTATTTTCTTTTTTTAAACCCCCTTACCCCTCTTTAGCTCAGCTGCAATTTTTTGATGAGCAAATGTGAAGTGTGATAATTGGAGTGTCATGCATCTGTGTGTATTTGTGCCTGTCTGTGCACGCTGAGGCATGCATGCACATGTTAGTCTGATATTTGTTCCAGACTAAATGAGTACCTGTTTCACAATATATTTGCACTGTATGTCTCGGCTGGATGTACTGTCAGTGGAGTCATGTCGCCATGGCAACCGTGAGCTGGATGGCAGTTTTTTTTTAACCATGAGTGTGCAAGTTACCAGCTGGATGTGACAGCAAAGTCCTATGATCAAGGCTTCAAAATGTGATTGCTCTCACTACACTTCTTTCTTCTCTCTTTTCCCTGACCACGGTCACGTCACATTCTTTACTGACTTCATACGGATACCATGAAGCTGCCTGGTAGATTTAGTTTTACATCATGTTGTGTTACATGCTCTTGTTTAAAGTAAGATTTTGCTGAAAAAAAAAAGATATTCTTCTGATGTGTCTTGTCCATTAAAACCTGTGTGGGATTTAAAACCCAAAACTTTGTCACAACTATACTCTTTTCTAGGCATTTCTTGGAAAATTACTAAATACTGTACTGCATGTACATTTGAAAGACTGTCAGATGTTATCTTTTTTCAAGCATTTAGCTGTACACCCAGTGCTTCACACATATTGCAACTTTCAGCAAAAAAAAATAAATAAAAATAAAATAAAATAAAAGCACAAACTCTCATATACTTACACACAGAAAAGAGAAAGAGAAATAAAGAGAGAAAAAGAGAAAAAAGTTAAGGGCATAATGACTCTTTGGGATCGGAAACATTGATTTGATGCTAATTGCATTGTCTGGTGGCACAGAAAGAGAACATCATTAGTGTCTTTAAATGTAATCATTCACAAGAGTGAGTATGAGCTAACACACACACACACACACACACACAGAGACAGAGAGAGAGAGAGAGAGAGAGAGAGAGAGAGAGAGAGAGAGAGAGAGAGAGAGAGAAAATAACTGCATTCCTCAGCATCTCTCAATCACTCTCTGCCTTTTCTTCTTTTCTTCAAGGGATTAGTATTCATTTGGATGCATCTTCCTTCTTGTTAGACACCCTGCCTAAGCGTGAAATGGTTTCTGCCTGTATTCCTCCTGGTTATGCTAACACAGCCTGCTTTTGGTCAGCTGGAAATGAGCCAATCTGTTTTCTTTCTTGTGCTTTAATATGCATGAGATTGTGGTTTTATTGGTCGGGTGTTAATGCTGATTTGTACTTCTCCAACAAACAATCTGTACACATACTTGGACCAAATATGCATTTATAGGGTGGAGTGTGCTTTGTTTTGTTTGTCTTTGATTTTCTTTCGGCTTAGGTTTTTTTTTTTTTTTTTTTTTGATTTTTGATTTTTATTTATTTGTTTTTTTATTTGATTTTTTATTTGCATTTTTTGTTTTGTGTTTGCTTGGTTTAGCTTTGCTTTTGTTTTGTTTGGATATGTTTTGGTTTGCTTTGTCTTTTGTTTTCTGATGAATTATAAGTGTTTTTTCATTTCTGTACAAATGTATTAAACTCATTGCATTTCTATGGACATTAATTTATATTGAGTTAGCAAGGATGCTCTTTGTACCAAGCCAACTAAGCAATGGTTAGCAATAAATTCAGATTAAGTCAAAAGTTTGTTGGAAAACCACACCAGACTGTGTTGGTGAAAACAGACACATATAAATGCAAACATGCTGGTCCACCAAAATCCAACACTATACTGTATGTATATATATATATATATATATATATATATATATATATATATATATATATATATATATATATATATATATATATATATATATATATGTTTGTGTACAAGAGTTGAACAGAGAAATAAAAAAGTGTCTCTCCAGAACAGCCAAGCTGAAACAGGATCTAGCGGTGGTACAAAGAAGGAGCAGAAGTGAGTGGAGATGTCTCAGGGTTTAGGGATGAGTTGCATCAGAGAGATATAACCCAAGGCATCCACTTGCTCTCTGATCCAAGCCTCCAAAACAACATTGAGTCCCCCAGAGCTGATGTTACTGGCTCTCATCGATATATCAGACAACAAACACAAAAGGACATTCTTATCATCACAAGACCTTGTAGCAGCACCAGGACAATTTTGATGAAATATCTGGTGTTTCCTGAAGTGTATATATATTATTATTATTATTATTATTATTATTATTATTTCGTGATTAAATATATATTTTTTCAGCACATTGTATTGCCATTTTTATTTAGGTTTTCATGTTGCATTTTTAGAATTTGCATTTACCTTTTTTGTTTCACTGCTGCCACTCATTGAAAATCACTCTGAATTAACAATCTTTCATATATTATATATTCTGATTTAGTCATTCCTGTATTCATGACCCTTTGACTTTGCAGATGAATTATGTCTGAATTGCTTTACTCTTCCATATTAGGAAACAACTATTGCATTGACCTCCTGCAAGCTTGCAAAAATTGTATTCGCTGCTCTTAGTATTCATAAATCTATGTATTGCATTACTTTTGTGTAATCTAAAATGTTATAATAATTTTTTTTTTTCCATAGATTGCTAAGAAATGTTTCCTTGTCTTTCCTTGAGCAGCTGTGCACAAATTCAAGTTCAAATCTGGAGGCTCAAAATCTAAATGCAGATTATTCCTCCCATAATCCACTGCTCTCTCGTCCAGTGTGCTGAGTGCGATTAAAGCCAGACTTTGCCAGATGTGAACAAAGCAAACCACTACCTCTTTACACATCTTTTTTTTTTTTTTTATTAGAGAGAGAAATCAGTGGAAACCTTTCAGTCTTGTCTAGGTCACAGTAAAGGAAGACATGAGGGATTGTTTCTTAGGTTCTTAGCCTCCTTCATTTAATATTGCACGTATGATTGAAGGTTGAAGTGTGGAAACTCCATGCTATGCAAGAGATTAGCTGTGCTTGAGAACCCTTCCTGAATTTGGCACAGAACACATTAAATACATTTCCATTTCATATTAAAACAGTCGTGTTTGTGGCTAATTTGCGATGAAGCGATACGCTATCTGACTGCCGTGTTAACACAGGTGGAACCTATGTAGCAGAACGAGTGAGACTTGCTAAGTGCTAGGCTAAAGCCCCACAGAGAACTAGCTATGAACCGCTAAGTGCAGATCCAAGCAATGCTTCAGCCGCCCGCAGTCCTCCCCAAGCACCTAACCCAATTCCCCTTGTTCTCTGAGTTAGCATAAAAGCACATTAACATTTGCTGAAAGGACAGCGAGCCAGGGTTGTGGCTAATGTCTCTTAGATGGTTAGTGGATGTCTAAGTGATAGAAATTCAGGAAGACAAAGCTTTGAACACACTCAAGGCCTTTCCACACAATACAGCCAGACAAGATTTCTATTTATGCGACTTTTCAACAACCAGATGACTAGCCCCTCCTTTCTTGTTCCCTGAAGACACAAACACAATGTAAAGCACAAAACTATCCAATTGCAGGTTCTTTGTTCGTGTTTCTGGCTGATTGGGGATTTCATAGATGCGTCCATTTTAAATCCAGCATCTGCAGCCCGGGGCCTTCTCTTTTATGGGCTGAACTCAGGTTTTGAGCATGAGAAAGAGAGAGGGAACAGCCTGTAAAGATATTACAGCTCTGTCTTCTCTAAGGCTGTTTATACTGTATGTAAGTGATAATGGAGAATGTAGAGGAGTGAAATTGTGATTGTGTGCGTGTGTGTGTGTGCTTGTAAGGTACGGTTGAGGACACTGGCTCTCCTGCCTGCAGCAAAGAGGAATCATAACCAATCTATTCCAGACAGACAGAAGTAGATGAGAGGAGAGAGCGAATAAATAGAAAGTGGAGATGGTGAAAGGGGACTCGGCTTTCTGAGGGTCCGTGCTGCCGGGCTCAAACACTTCAGCCAGTGTAGTGTTTTTCCCTTGAAAGATCGCAACAGATCACCCTTTCTTTTGCCCTTTCTGTCACTCCCCATTTCATCTCCACATTCCACCCTGATGATTTATCTCTAGTTCAGTGGTTCTCAACTGGTTTTGCTTTAGGAGTTTGACTTCAAGTGGCAACCCAACACAGGACCAAAATAGTTCATAGTTTTGCTCTACCATTTCTTAAAATAAGGTTCAGTTGGTTAACATCAGTTAATTTAAAAACTTTAGATATCCCTTAGATATATATTGTGATATGATACATTTGACCATTTTGTCAAACCTTAATTGCATTACATTCGATATGAATACTTATGAGTTTGTGTTGGAACTATATCATTATCTTTAGCAGCCGATAACTGAAACTGGGCTGGTAAATTATAGTTTGCACCATGTCTTGATGGTTGTGTTATGTATTATTTTAGTTGTTTTTGTGCAAGATAACAAAAGAAGGAACATGTAGTATTTATAATGTCTAGGTTGAGGATGTAAATAATAAATGTGTCAGATGCTGCTTTACTTAAATGAGAGTGATCTCAATATTGAACAAACTAGTATGTCATATCACAACCGAGCAGCCCTAGAAGTGAAAAATCTCTGCAGTTTCAACAAATTACATTTTTACAAGGAAAATGATCTCAAACACCACTTGATGGAGGAGCATGCACCTCTTGATAACAAATGAACAATAACTGATGTGCTAGTAAGTGCTTGATAGTCTGGTCACAAAGCAGCACCTTCAAATATAAGCTGATCAATTTCACAATTTTCCTTCAGTTTAGACCAATAAAACATTGTCAGAATTATAATTTTATGTCTTTTAATTAAGAACCGTCAAGATGATGTTATACGACATGATTCATTTAGTACATTTTACATTTAAGAGTCACAATCCTTATTTTTGGGTCCTACCAACTTATGCTAATTAGCAACAGCACTCATTAGCATGCTAAATAACAAACACTCATTAACATGAATACTCACTGGAAACATCATCCCGTCATTGGACTTGTTGAATGTGTTTTCAATAGTGGATATATGTTTTTGTAGTGCACTCTGTGACTGATGCAATATGACACCAGTAGTTTTTTTACAGTTATTCTTTTGCTCAGTTTAGAATATCTACCTCATTAACTAGTTAACTACCAACTGCTTAAATATGGTTAATACTAGATTATGGTATAAAGGGATTCCAATGTAATGTGGGACAAAATGCTTATGTGCATCAGGTGTGCAGAATGATGCACATTAAAGCAACATCACTTCTTTGACTCAAGGGCAAACTTTGCTCCATCATGAAAAGTTTAAAGAACAAAGAGAAGAGATATTGTGTGCATGTAACACCTATTGTATTGCATCTATTCAACTCTATAATTAATTTGTTCATCAGGGTTTTAAATTGCTGTTTGAATGTGGAAGTTTTTTTTTTTTTTTTTTTTTTTTTTTTTTTGGAGCCTTACAGTAACAACCATAATTTACAAGAGTGTTTAACTGATATCCAATCAAGCTAAATATACTGATATAGAGTGTCAGATTGGTGGATCCCTAGTAACACTGCAAAACACAAAGCGAGTTGTGTTACTTCCTGCTTTGGTGTCAAACAGAAGAAGGAAACTCATACATGTTTGGAACAAGTGGAAGGCGAGTAAATTATGACAGAATTTTCATTCTGGAAGTTAACTTTCATATCGCAAAACTGAACATATTGATAAGTGTTCAGCTGGGCCGTGAATAAAGAGAGACTGTAAATCAAATGATTCATTCACTTAAATAGTGCTAGTCTTGCAAAAACAAACAAACATTTTCATAATTTATGCACACACACTCCAAAATACACATGGGGCAACTGTTATGTATTTATTTATTTATTTATTTATTTATTTTATAGAGCCATGCCATTATGATTTGTCAGAGACTTTCTGCTTATTAAGCAAATTTGTCTGAAATAAGTCTGAAGTCTTAGTGGGGAATTGTTCATTAGCATTAGACAGACATTAGCTTTTATTAAAGTATTATCTTTCTAGATTCTCTAGGGTTTATATATATGTTAGGTATGGGGTTGTGTGGGATTGGGGCTTGATGTCTACATTCACACTTTTACATTGTTTAGTTTTCACCATCCACTATTTATTTATGGTGTAAAACACTCAGCAGAACTCAAAAGCTGATTCATTTAATTTATGCATAATGCGTCAAAATTGCAGACGAGAGAATTGAGCCTCTTTTAATGGAGAGAGTTTGTAAGCTAAACCTCTGATTATGATAAAGATGCAGATGATAAAAACATCAAATTATTCAAATAAATATATCACACAGGCTAAATAACAGGGCAATAAAAAATCATATAAATAAATGCTAATGGATAGCATAAAGACTAATGACATCTTGACTTTCTTTGTTGTTCAATTAATTAGCATTGCCTGTGTTGCCAATTTGAGGAATATTGCATATGATTATGATTAAAAAAGAAATACAATGATCAAATGTAACATTTTGTCAAGGAGCGCCGCTGTCTCTTTGCACTGCTGACATCATTTTCTGTCTTGTAGGATTCTGGTACGTACTGCCAGATGGTGCTCACTAATTCTCTCTCTACTGAAGGTGCTTCTCTGAAGATCATTTTAAAAGTCAAAGTCAAGTTCAATCTTTATAATCAGTCATTATTATCTGCTATTTTAATCATACCAAGTACATAATAAAGAACTCAACTACATTTCCTAGTTTAAGATTCCCCCCAAGAAAGTGATATACAGTACTGTAGTTTTATTTCTAAATTAATTAGCTGCTTTTATTCTACTCTTGAGTCTGGGTTATTCATAAGTAGGGATTGTTTTTGAAAAATGTAATTATGCTTTTGGGTGCATTCATTCTTCAAGGTATTTCAGTGTTTCTTTATTCTGTTTTCTCACATTCATTGGGATATTTGTCCTACTAAGTAATTTTTGGGTTTGTGAGAAGAACCCTCACCTCACATTGCCTGTCATCAGGAATTGGATTTATTTAACTTTGTGTCATTTGCCCCATCACATCTGAAAACATTTTATTTAGGTTATCAATGGAATTCATTAATTTGACTAATGAATTGTTATGGTTATGATATAACTAAAGTATGTATTTCAATGTCAGATATGACTTTCTTCAGTGGAGCACATGTCATAAATGTCATTATTACATTTAGAAATAACTATTTTCACTTGTAAATATTACTTCATCTGTGCATATTTTGAATTTTTCACTGGAGAAAGCAAAATTACTGTATGCATAAAACTCATTTGCATTTGAACTTAAAAACGGATTTGGATTGATGTATTTTTTTTCTTACAAACATGCGGCTTTTCACTTTACAAAACGTTATTTGATATACTGGAGTCATGTGGCTTGCTTGAGGATTATTGCAGTGCAATATGCAAATGATAAACAGTAATGCTATTTTTGAATGGATTGATGTTAATTACATTATATACATTGCTTTGGAAGTTGCAGCATGTTTCAGATGAGAATATATATATATATATTAGGGCCGGGACTCAATTAAAAAAATTAATCTAATTAATTAGAGGCTTTGTAATTAATTAATCGAAATTAATCGCATTTTAATCGCATATAAATATTTGACCTGAGAACAGTGAGAAGTCATTTTTTTCACATGGATTTATAGTATACCATTGAATAATGACTGAATACATAAGCTTAAGCAACAAAATATTGTTTATTTTTGTTCAACCAAGTCTAGCAGACCAGTGCAATTTTTGCCATGAAGTGTAGCAATAGCATATTTAGAAACAATTTAGAAATAGTACATTTCAGAAATTCAGGAAGCTTATATGTGCTGGAACCTTCTGTAAAGAGTTTTTTAAGTAAAACACAATACTGTCAATTACATTCAGAACATTGGAAACCCTGACTATTAGAAAACATCTCTCTGTTGCTTAAGAGGCCATAACATACTAAGTCCAACTCTCAATAACCTTGGCCAAAACGATAGAGTTCAACATAAACTGCCAGTTGCACCAACAAAATAATACACAGTTCAACATAAAGTGTAAAGTCCACGCTAGCTGCTATATGTTTTGCGTTGAGGTGATACTTGAGGCTCGATGTGCTGCGCCTGCGGTGATATGCGAACGCTAGTTGGTGCTTCAGTATAATCGGTCCAGCCGAAACTCATCCAGTGAGAAACGTTCCGTGGTGAAAAAATAAGTTATTAAAAATGCTGGAATTTTTTTTCTGTAATTAATTAATATTAGTTAACGCGTTATTTTTTGTGTAATTAATTAATCTCAATTAACGCGTTAAAGTCCCGGCCCTAATATATATATATATATATACACACACTTCAGGAAATATATTTCTCATCAAAATTGTCCTGGTGCTGCTACAAGGTCCTGTGATGATAAGAATATCCGGTAACACTTTAGAATAAGGTTCCATTAGTTAATATTAGTTAACTACTTTCGTTAACATGAACTAAGCAAGAACAATCCTTCTACAGCATTTATAAGTCTTAGTTCATGTTAATTTCAACATTTACTAATGCATTATTTAAATCAAAAGTTGTGCTTGTTAACATTAGTTAATGCACTGTGAATTACCATGAACTAACAATGAATAACTGTATTTTCATTAACTAACATTAACAAAGATGAATAAATACAGTAATAAATGAATTATTCATTGTTTTTTCATGTTAATTAATACATTAACTAACATTAACTAATGGAACCTTATTCTAAAGTGTTACCGAATATCCTTTTGTGTTTGTTGTCTGATATATCGATGAGAGCCAGTAACATCAGCTCTGGGGGACTCAATGTTGTTTTGGAGGCTTGGATCTGAGAGCAAGTGTATGCCTTGGGTTATATCTCTCTGATGCAACTCATCCCTAAACCCTGAGACATCTCCACTCACTTCTGGTCCTTCTTTGTACCACCGCTAGATCCTGTTTCAGCTTGGCTGTTCTGGAGAGACACTTTTTTATTTCTCTGTTCAACTCTTGTACACAAACCTTCAGAAGGGTTTTGACCACACTGGACTGATTTTTGAAGAGCTCCGGGCTTTTGCACTTTTTAAAGCTGATGTACTTCAAACAGTCTGGAACTGTGTCTGTCTCTCTCTCTCTCACACACACACACACTCTCTTTATATGCATGTTAGTAAACCAAGGCCAGATTTTACGTATTAACCCACATCTAACAGATTGTAAAGGGATTAAAGCAGTCAATCAGTCTCATCTCTCCTCTAATAGACATATTAATCATCTGATCCAAAACCGTATTAGTTATACCAGCTCAAAACCATACCATTCACACGTGGGCTCCTCATGATCTAACATTCTCACAAATATTATTTGTGTGAGTGTGCTTATAATTAAAAGGCATAGCTGTCACAGAAGTGAGATAAATCTGACAAAATCCATGTTTGGGACCTTTGGAGGACAAAAATAATGAATGTGTTGTTAAAATGCAAAATGTTTTCTTTTAGGGGTATGATTGGGTTCATATTCATTAAAAATAAGATTTTTATTAAAGCAGTAGATAGTATGGCTTCATTTATAGCTGCAAAAATAAACGTGTGGGACAGTGAAATGACAGACATTTTGGTCGTACGGACTACCTATTGATTTATTAATATTTTAAAAATGAAATTCATATACACAATAACTTAAATACAAACGCAATTCATCTATACATTAAATTGAATATGTTTAATTTATAAAATAAAATGTATTTAGATTTTTTTATTATTATTATTATTTTTATTTCTTAGGGAACAAAAGGTAATGATATCATAGAGATGAACCTTGAAGACCCTTATGACATGCCAATATTAGTTCAGGGTGTGAAATTACATTGATATTTAGTTAATAATTCATAATTGTTCATATAAATACTGTTACCTGCAGATATACTGTATATACAATCTATATACAAACTATATATAAAAACTTTCATCAGAGTTGTCCTAAAACCTAAATAGAAATAGTTGCACCACATGGCCTGAGTAATTACATTTAAACTTTTCTGTATAAGGTTTTTAAAAAACAACAAAAATATAGAAAGCACATCTCTAATGTTTATACCATGTGTGTGTTTGTGTGTGTTTGTGTGTGTGTGTGTGTGTGTTTGTAAAAACCAGCAAGAGTGTGTGTGTAATCCCTAAGGAGTTTTCTGATAAGAACAGAGTTTTTAATCTAGCGTTCATCCAGCTGTTGGACAAAATATCTGTCACCACAGCTGCTCGGTAATCCTTCACTGCTCATGCTTTCTCATCGATCAAATTCAGCACATTTCTACATAAACAAATCCATCTACCCTGGTCCATCCCCACATGTTTTATTTCCTAGTGGGGCTGAGAAGATGAAAGATCCAGAAAGACCAATCAAAAAGAGAGAGTATGTGCTCCCACTGTTTGATTGGCTCTTTTGTCTGACATAGAAAGATATGGTAATGGCCTTATAATGGCAAGGAACCTGCGGTTTTGAGAGTTTACATGCAAGTTAATAAATTCCTTTTTGTCTTTTGAGTAAGTATGTGTCCCTAATAACAGTGTAATGGCAGTATAATAACATCCTTACAAAGCTTAATGAGGGACTGGCGCAGCGGGGCTTGGGGGAACACGGAGGCCATGTTTGGTGTCACATCGTAAGTGAACGCCTAGGGAAACGTTTAAAGTAAAGCAGCGGGCACTGCTGCAAATCTTCCTGCAGCGGGAGGGACGCTGGTGGGCCTCCAGCGAGAATTTTTTAAGCTTGATATTCAGCTGGTGAATGTAGGTCAAGAGATTAATCTCCATTTAGCCACCTTGAGCTGTTTTTCCACACTTTAAGACTGAACAAAACACTCTTTGGGATATGTCCCTCTCCTCTTGCTAAAAAAAAATCGCAACAACGTAGCTACGCACATACAGATTTAGCACATATTATTGTAAACCAGTCATATGATTTGCACTGGAGAGTCTGTGACACATTTAGACATAATATTTGTAAGGATAATAGGTGTTTTTAGGGAATCAGTGAGGCACAATATCTGTAATCCAATGCCCAAATGAATTACTTTTGAGTCGATGAGCTTAACGATTTGTTAAAGCCCATTCACACCAATAACAGTAACGATAAATGTTTTTGCATCCACACCAATGCACAATTATATTGTTTTATTGTCAGCGTGCATTGCACTTTTGTCATGTGCCATTCTGATTGGCTGTTAATATTTTTATGTGTTCCGAAGTGATTCCATCGTAGTTATGGTCTGGGCTCTGATATTCTTTTTAATTTACAACAAGTTTTTAATGTTATTGTTACCGTTACAGTTTTCGTCCTTGGTGTGAACAAGCATTTAGACTTAAATCACTGTAATTACTCACAAATTTCAAGGACTGGAAGCTGCAGTGAAAAATTCTGTATGGTTTAACATTAAATTATATGTAATTTGACTGCCAAACAATGATAAATTTGTTTTGAAAGTAAAAACTATGAATTATCATATAATGTACTGTAAGGTTAAAAAATGACATTACTAGCTATTCCAGACACAAAACATTATTATATTTTATTCAAATGTACAGTAATGTACATATTTGTATTATTTTGATAATGTTTATTGCATTCTTTTAAGTGTTGTGTGTTGCCATGATGGTATTTTGTCTTTGTGACCCTGTGAACCATTTTTATCTTTATATGAGTGTTGGCCATGTTTTATGGGCCTGCAACATACAAGGAACCTATGTTTTTTTTTTTTTTTTTTTTTAACCACCTGTATTATGGTAGTTACATTTAAAGGTACAAAAAAAATGTGGTAGTTCAAGTAGTTTGGTATATTAACATTATATCACTTAATTAAATATATGGTCCTAGATTATAAAAGGCACCAATATAACATATATGAATCACTGTCACCTTTTATTTTTTATTTAAATCATAAATTGAACTGTTATTTATTTTTATTTTTTTGCAAAATAATATATTTTAGAGATTCATATAAATCTGAGTAGATAGAGATAATCAGAATGACTGAATTCTTTATGATTGCCATCCATAAATAATATATACATTTTAAATGAGAAGGAGCTTTCATGGACATTGGCTGCTTTAGCTGCGAAGTTAATTTAATACAGTATCTTTGTTTGACGCATTTTAATTTTCTCACAAAAATTAGTTTGATATCAAACTATATTTGGTGAAGCCCCAGTTGAAGCCCTCTTCATTACAGCAGAAATGCGGGCCATTAATATAAATATTAAAATAACATCAAACGAGCAAATGGCAACTGCATTTACACTCTGTGTGTGTGTGTGTGTGTGCAGCAGCTTGAACACAGTATCTGATCAACATCTGAATGTTTATGTATGGTATGGCCTTTAAAGTAAATTAATACTTAATGTATTCATTTATACTCCCAGCTCTTGAATATGCCGAGGTCTGTTTCATTACCATATTTCTGTAGACTCATTACAGACTGAGATATAACACCTGATTGAACAGTTTCTGAGCACATGCAGCGCTGCCGTCCCACAGACTATATTTCATCCCGAATCGCATTGACCATATTGAATTGAAGCTTTCGAGTCTGTAATAACACGAAGGATCTAAACAGCTGCGTACATTTAGCAAACAATGTGCAGAGAGCATAAACAGCAGACAGCATTAAAAACTCACACAGGGATTTGGCCAAAACAAATGAGCTTGGACTCCAGCTCTGGGTTTGAGTCATCAGCATTTACATTGGTTTGAGTCACAGAAGCGCAAAACTCGTGAATATATTTCAGCGAGATCAAAGCGTGGCCCGCTGTGAGGCATCCCTCCACTGTAGAAACATTTACCACTTTTTGAATCCCCCAACCATGTGCATTTTTCATAAAAATCATGATTCCCCCAAAGTGATCTTTGAAAGCCAGATGCAGGGCATAAGACAAACTGGCGTCAGACTCTGTTGAGCAGAGGGGTAAAAACGTCAAAGCTGCGTTTCCCTGCAAATCCATCAAAGCTGTAATGCAATGAGAAAACACAGCGCAGCTTCCGAGGAAGAATACACAAACAACAATGAATACAAGTGTGGGAGAGTGGACCAGAACAGACAGGAGCCAGTTTAAAGCCTCTATACTGTTTGTGTGTGTCTGGGCATGTTTTTGTGACATATCAGGTCACAACTTTGTATAATGACATGGTTATGACACAGGTATTACAAGGAGAGGGTGACTTATGAGGACATTACCCATGTCCCCATTTTTCAAAACGCTTATAAATCATACAGAATGAGGTTTTTTTGAGAAAGTAAAAATGGACAAAGTTTCCTGTGAGGGTTAGGGTTAGGGGTAGGGTTGGTGAAGGGCGATAGAATATACCGTTTGTATATTATAAAAACCATTACACCTATGGGATGTCCCCACTTTTCAAAAACAAACGTGTGTGTGTGTGTGTGTGTGTGTGTGTGTGTGTATATATATATATATATATATATATATATATATAAGGAAAATGAATAAAGGTGAAATGTTATGGTTTGGTGTTTCAGGAGGGAGTGTGTATACCTCTGCTGCAGCAAAAATAATCACTGTGAACTTTGACTGGTTTAGTTTTATTTTGGTTGGCTTCACCCACAGTGACTTTCACAGTAGCCTATGTTAAGGATATGGTGGAAATTAAGCTTCATAGGTAAGAGTCGGTGTGGGGCCACCAAGGTGTCCAGGCCCAGAGCGTTATAACCGGTGGATTTAAATGAGTGTTGTGTGTGGTCTGAAAGTTTACTGCACAGTTTATTGTAAAAGTTAAAGGTCATTGTATTTTTGACAAGCAATAAAAGTCACTTTTATTCAGAAACACGCAGCTGTAATGTTGTATGTGCACTGCAGCTTATTTAGTGCTTTCAAAGGGTTCAGTCTTTGCCATAATCAGCCACTATTCCTTTACGTTAATACTACATGATGATGGAAAATCCTAAAATATTTAATGTCTGGCATTAAACATCCAGTATCAACTAATATATAAATGAAAAAGTAGATATTCATCTGATAATCGATGGATGGATGGATGGATGGATGGATGGATGGATGGATGGATGGAAGTTAGTTTATGGATGTGGACACATTAGAACAGTAAGAATCTCTCTGTATATGTGTGTCTGTATACATGTGTGCTCAGTTCACTGGGCAAGAGAACAGTAGTGTGTGCTCAGCTCGTGTTTAACAAACACACTCCTTCGCAAGAGCGGATCAAAGCTCCACTACACTCTATCTCAACTGTTCTGTGGGAGGAAAGCTCTGACATCTACAACTCTCCCTGGTTCCTTTTCCACCATGTGCTCGAAAACAGTGATTTATCCTTTATACAAAACACATTTTTTATGTAAATATATAGCCTACACCTGACAATGCATTTTGTACATGTATGAAAATCCCTGTTTGTCATATAAATATGTTTTGACCCCACAAGACACTGCAGTTTTGCATGAATAGACAGTGTCAGCATCATTGCTGATGTTTCTTCAGTTTTAATCTCATACTGTGCTCCTCAAAGCTCAAATATTTTTTTATATACTTTCTTGTATCCCATTTAGTATGCAGAAACTACTATAAGAAAACATTTTGGGCTGATTCCCTAGAAAGTCAAATAATGTTACATTAGAGTCCGACCCCTTTTTCAGACGCCTTGGATTCTGGAAGCATTTTCCAAAAATGTTTTTTTTTTTTTTTTCTACGGAGATTTTCAAAAGTTTTTGTTAAAGATTTATAAGCCACAAGCTACAAGGTGAATCACAACTTTACTTTGATTTTGATTGATAAGGCTGGACAAGACTTTCCAAGAATGTATACTTAATGGCTTCAATGAGGGAACAAACTACAATCCAATGAAGCATTGCAAATGACCATCAAATTAAAGTAATGGAAAAATATAAATATAGGAATAATAAAAATATTGATTTATTATGAAATTCCCAGTGCTTCATTGGAGTGGGCAGCCGCTAAAGACGACTTTTAGAGCAGTTTGCTTGTATAATTTATCTGATTGGTGAAAATTTATCTTCATAATCACGGGTAATGCAGTTTTACACAAGGAACTTTGAAGTTACACATAAGATTAATACAATATTTTTGACTGTTGACTTATTTTTGACTATTAACCTTGTTAGCTAGCTAGCTAACAGCTTGCTAATGCTGATTGTTTACGGATTTTCCTGCCTGAACAGTAAATTTCATGCTGTTGAATATCATGTAGAGGTAATTTGTTATAACTAGACTAATTTCTCATTGTTTAAGATATCCTGGAGGCACATCACACATCGCCCCGTCATCCAACTTGTGAATTGCTGTGGGAGTTACTTCACTAAAGGTGAGAACCTCAATCGCTGAAGGATTTGCCGCACTGAGCTGTGAATCGCAATCTCTGTATGAGTATGAGTGTGAATTGCAGCAAAACTGCCAGGGTAGATTTGTAAGAATGGCATTGTAAGTAGCCACAGATACTGCAGAGAACATTCAAACTGGTGTTATGTGTAGAACAGTAAGAGAACAAAGCTGACCTTCCTTTCCGTGATGATAATCTAGCTGGAAATGATGTAAAGCTGAATTTTCATCATCATTACTCCAGTCTTCAGTGTCACATGATCCTTCCGAAATCATTATAATACATTGATTTAGTGCATTTATATTTATTAATAATATTACTGATATTAATGTTTAAAACAGTTGCTGCTTAATATTCCTTGTGGAATAAGCACATTTTAGAATGATTTCATGTGATGCTCAAGACTGGAGTAATGATTCTGAAAATGCATTTGACATCACAGAAATGTTGCATTTTTAAATTGTATTTAAATAGAAAACAGTCATAATTGCAGTAATATTGCTCAATTTTACTGTTTTATTGTGTTTTTGATCAAATAAACGCAACCTTGGTAAGCATAAGAGACTTCTCTCAAAACGTTTTAAAACCTTTCCGACCCCAAACCACTTAACAGTAGTATGTGTTAAATAATAAAAAGATAGATCATAATACATAATGGATAAGTTTATGTATTTGTTTATTTTTACTGCACAGCTTTTGCACACTAAGTGCAAATAGCCCGCCTCATTGGCTGAAGCTATTTACACTAACTCCGCCCACCAACGTGTGATTCTGATTGTCAACACTGAAAAAGACAATCAACAGTTTTCAGCTCCAGTGCTGCTGATGATAAAAAAATAATAAAATGAACTGGTATTTTATGATATTTTTTCTATGATATTTATTTTTTTATTATTATTATTTTTTTATTTTTTTTTTATTGCAAAATGATATATTTTACAGATTCTAATAAAATTGAGTAGTTAGAGATAATCGGAATAGTTGAATTCTTTATGATTGTCATGCATAATTAAAATATACTTTAATTAGAAGGAGCATTCATGATGTGATGTGTTCATTTTGACGCGATCAACCTGGGTTCGAATCCGCCTTTATGCAAACTTTTTTCTCCCTTTTCAAATTTCACACAACATCAGAAAAGCATTTATTTTCAATGAAAATGAAGAATAGTATCAAAGAGTTGAAAATAAAGTATCAGGTAGGGTTAGGATAGGTTTAGGGAGGGCTTTATTGTCCCAATAAGGTGGCATCCATTTATTAATTTGAAATAAAATTAAAATTTACACTCAATAAGTTAATATTGCATACTGTTTTACAATGTACTACAATACTGAGGTGCAGATAATTGCCACTTTTGCAATAAGTAGTACAATTTTAACAGTGTAAATAGAATCTAGCTATTTGCACTTAAAAAGCATATCACAAAAAAAAAAAAAAATGCATCTATTTGCACTTATGTAAATAGCATCCATCACTAAGAAAATGTGCCTTTTTCACATAGCAAATAGCCGCTGCCTAAAAAATATATATAAAATGAAGAAATATTATTGCAAATACACAGAAACATACCTCGATGACATGACTCTATTCCAAGTTTTTCTGAAGTCATGCAGTTTCATTGTACAGAAAAGAGAGGCATGAACACATCACACATCATGAATGCTTTTCTCTTGCTCTTCATGACAATTAGGTTAACAGTTAAAGCAATGTGACAACGTCAGATAAACAGTTCAGGAATATCACTTCTTGTATCCTTACAATAAAACAAAGCTGACAGAAAAGCCCTATTTCTATTGTCCTGAGTTTGTGTGTGTGTGGTTCTATCCTCAGGGAGACAATCACTCCCCTGAAAATGAAAAATACTCCAAATGTGTTTTATTGCCGTCTCTCTGCGCACCCCTTAGCACTTGAAGCAAATGCATTTCCATCAAGTGCTGGAATAATTTACCACATACATTTCATGTTTTCCCGTTTCCTTGCTGCTTTTCCCATTGTGAAAGTAAAAGAGGTGAGGGCAAAGAATCTGCAGTATTTAGGGAAATGCGTTTTTGGGCTTGGATGTTGGGTCTGTAGGGATGTGGAAGGGTGATGTATGGTTGCGTTTGAGCGATGGGCTCTGGCCCACCCCTCGCGTGTAAAGTGTGCTTGTAGGAAAAGAGTGCTGTTGTGTGCTCTGGGACTAGTCCAAGACTTACGGAGGCCCTGGGGTTAAACCTGCTGTAAACACAGAAGAACGAGCCCCTGTTATTTATCCATCATTATGCCAATTAATCACATGCCTTTCTCTTAACATGCAGCATGCAAGGGGTTTCAAGTATTATTATTTTTTTATAAACAAGCCCAGATGGAGTGGTTGGTGCAGGAAGGGCATGTTTAAATATAGAGCCTTTGTATTCAGGGGCTGTGATGCATTACAAAATATCACCTCATTTTACTTCCACATCTACATAAAGATGTGTGTGTATGCTGTTAATGCCTTTTTTATGCAAATGCGTAAATCCATTTATTCATTAGTAAGTCATATAGCGAGTTTATTGCTCAGTTTTTAGGAGTAACTCACTACAAGTTACTTAACCATATTGCAGTGGGTGACAGTAACTCAAGGGTTTTCAAAGAAGCTTTTCCATTAACAAGCTGCTCTTTCCAATAAGAAGTATCTAGAATTTAAATATAACAGTATACTGATAAAGAAATATATATATATATATATATATATGTAGGGAGAGAGAGAGAGAGAACCATTTTTTAATTCTTATTAAAGTTTAATTCTGTATGGTCCTCAGTAGTTTCTTGGGTCCTCATTCTTTAACTGCACTTAATTTATTTGATTTGATTGCATGAGGTGGAACTTTTCATTACACACTTACCAACTCAAACTCTTTTCATAGCAAAATCATATTTAAAAAATAAAATAAAAAGAAAATTAGACATGTCAAGTAACTGAAATGAGTCTCTTTCAGTTAATTAAAAGCGCACACAATAATGGACCTTATTCTAATTAGTGTAAAAATATTTTTACAGTTTTTATAATAGTGTAAGCAGGAAGCACAAGAAGAGACTGATCACTGTGACTTTTGCTAGCTGTGCCAGTCTGTGCTGTAATCGGTTAGCTGGGCCAGACTGTGCTGTGATTGGTTAGCTGGGCCAGACTGTGCTGTGATTGGTTAGCTGGGCCAGACTGTGCTGTGATTGGTTAGCTGAGCCAGTGTGTGTTGTTTTTGGCTCCACTTAGCGCCTGGTCGGGAAATGTCACGCCCCTTACCATAGACATATTGTGAGCTTCAGTGTAAATATTGCATCGACATAGTGATAACACTCGTTGCCTTCTCTAGTGCAGCTCAACCAGGTCTCGTCCCATTCGTCATATTTGTGACATCACAATTCGAAAATATGCATTGTAGTCCAAACGAGTTGTAGTTGTTGAAAAGTGAAATTTCTGTAAAATAAAATATCTCCTTTTGAATCAGACTTTGAGCTTTGTAACTTTGCAGATATTTAGTATGCTCAAACAGCAACGTTTCAGACTAACTAAAGCTGAAAAAGTGAAAAAGCATAATAGGACCCCTTTAACATATGTTTCAGCTCATAACCATGCTAGCCTACTGTCGGAGCGCTTGCTAGTTTTTTTTAGTTTTTTTTTATTCCCATCTAATTTATCCACCTGCCATTTACAAAGCGTTTAATGCAAGATATTTTGCTTTTGAAAAGGTCAGTCAACTCACATTAGCTATTCCTTTAATCAGACTAATTTCAGAAGGTGTGGTAGAGGCGCTTTCATCTTCAGAGTATCTGGACCGCATCTGTTTTCGGCATTACGCCGCCTTATACATTCATATACAGTTTCAGACATCTACAAATCCTCTCTTTATGAATATTTAGGGCACAAACAAGTGATGCAATTTTGCCTTGGCCATTTTTTTTTTGAAGCAGATAAATTCTTTGTTTATTGGATCTGTTTTTGCCCCTAAAGCTCTTCGCCTGTTCTGTATCACACTGCCAGTAGGCTGAGCTGTTAGCTTGTTGTGCTAGCCAGTGATGGAGTGGATCTGTCCCCAGGGTGACTAATATCTGACCTTCCACAGGCAGCCCCTTTAGCTCCACAGACCTGCCCAGAGGTGCACAGCTCTGATTCCGATCGAGTCAGCGCCTCCCTAAATGAGAAATATTGAGCAGCGGTGAGCAGCAGGGAGGGCCAGGGACTCAGATGCAGTGTGAGGGAGAAAATATTGGGTTTGTTTCCTCAGATTACCTGTCAGGTTAGGTCTCCAGTCTCTCCTCCACTCCATTCTGCAGCGTTACGTTATGTTCCCGCCGAACACACATCAAGTGCCTGACAACCTAATCTTCCCCCAAAAGAAGCAAACAGTACAACCTGCAGAAAGTGTTCTTGCGAAGAGCCGATTCAAAGAGCTAAACAATATGACTAAAAACCTATCTTGTGATGCCAGTCCATCTGTTTTTTTTTTCGTGATAGCTTAGCTCGGAAAGGACACCTCATTGACGTCTCAACTGTTTACCGTGGCTTTACAATACAGGAAGGTAAACCGAAGTAAACAACAATCTATTTACTCCCAAAAGCTTCAAACTTTTAATTAGGACAAATCAATTCAACGGAATAGTGAAAGTGAAAGGCAAAATAAACAAATAAAAGAGTAATTAGCAAATTACACAGCGCCTGTTCCAGAGACACCATAAGACTAATTAGTGTGGAAGGAGGAATGGGAAGGGAGCTGTGTGATCGGTGACGGCCAAACAAGGCGGATGGACACATGGGACAGAGATATGAGGACATCTGTATTCTACATGAACAAACCTGAGCATGTTTCCTGTGAAAAAGCTTGACATTCAGTGCTTTATACACTGACGTTTGCCAATTCCCAGGAAGCACTTTGCCTGGTCAGGTTTTGCTGTCCATTAAAATCAGTTTTATGGCGCACCTGTTCAAGACTGAATTCCACTCATAATAAAGCACCTGTGATTCTACTGCAGGCTGTACTTAATTGCATCTTTCATGAGAAGAATATACTTCAAGAACAGAAAAGAGGCTATTTTAATCTTTAATTATTTTATGTTTTGGAGTTGCAGAACAAAATAATACTTTTCTTATTAATCTTAGTTAACATTCCTGTTAACATTTTACTTAAAATCCCAAGATGAAAATGTATTTCTACATTCACTTGTTTGATGCATTCGAACAAATGATTCTTAAGTTCCTGTTCTTTTTAGTGAATCAGAACTATACAGTACAACAAGTGTAATACAAGTCACTAACCAATTACTCTTAAGAGAAGGTTCTTTTTTTAGTGTATCAAAAACATACAGAGCAACCAATGTAACCTGTATTATAAATCATATAACTCTAAGGAGTCCATAATTCTGGGTGAATCAAAGCCATGTTGAATGGCTTAACCTTTGTAGTATGATTCACTAACAAATGACTCTTAAGAGACAATAATTTTTTGTGAATAAAAAATAATAATAATAAAAAGAAAAATATGGCAACCAATTTAAACTGATTCACAAAACAAATGACGCTAAAGAGCTGTTACTTTTTGGATATTTGGATCACTGTATATTGTTAGTGAATACATTTATATAGTCTCAAAATTGAAGCAAGAGCTTGTGAATCAGCTTCAGAAACATATTGAGAATCTGTATCAGTATTCAACTCTAGTGCTAAGAGAGTGTGTAGTGCAAATTTGGGATGCCCTCAAGAATCCGAAGATCTGGTTTTCCTTAAAATTCATTTTCATGGCAACACGGCCCCTAACAAGGTCAACAGTCCATCTTTCAGACACAGAGAGAAAAAAAAATGATATGAACTGACAGCATTGTGTGTAAAAGCCTATTTGCAGAGTGACAGATTCAGCAAAGCCAACCGAAAAATGAAACTTCATATATATATTTTTTAGCTCTCTATGCAGAACTCACCCACTAGAACAGCCACCTTTCTTTGCCCTTTACTTAGTAGTGAGCATAATTTATAAAGCCTACTTCATGCAATAACTCCTGACTCAATACTCATTCATCAGATCTAACCAGTGCATCAGTGTGTTCTCAGCCATGCCTTTGTTTCATCTGTGACCCCTGTGGAGCTTAATTTCAGTATGTGAATATCTTTACTCGTGAGCAGCAACTGTCGGCCCGAGGTTAAGGAGTTGTGGATTATGAATAATACAGAGACAGAAGAGTCATATTTCCCCTGACACAGCCTCCCCTTCGAGTATTACACCTATTTGCACTGTAAAGTGAGCAAGAGGAACACTTGTTATCGAGATGAGGTAGACCCTGTGTGTGTCACTGTCTGTTTGAGGGAATGAGAGAGACAAATAGATCATTGTGCTCCATTCACTCAGCTGGAGACTACTGTAGCCAACATAAAACAGAAAAAACAGAGATTTCACGAAAAGCATGTTAATGCCTGTGTGCACCTAAGCACATGAAGTCACGTAAACTTCAATGTAACAGCAGGTCAGCTGTCCACTGTGAGTATGTGAGCTTATATGGAAATGTATCTCCTTTGGACATTTAGAGAGAAAATGTGCCCATAATTTTAGTTGTTGATGTCAAAGGATGTATGTCCAATCAAACTGTATTATGGTGGAAATCCGTCTGTCACTTGTTTGGAGCTAGCCAAATTAGCCAGATGCCAACATAGGCAGGTTGCTTGGCATCATTGAAAACCATGAACAAAACTGTGGAATGTGAAAGAAAAAACAAGCCAAGCTACATTAAATATGCATTTCATTTGCAGCAAAGATAAACATGGTGGTTGCCAAACATATAATAAGCAAATATATTATAGATAACTAAAATAATATTACTTGTATAAAAATGTATTGAATAATATATTTCACAGTCTATCTATATATCTGTCTGTCTATCTGTCTATCTTTTGCTTGCTTGGTTCAGTGTCATTATTTGTTCCCGGTGTATGTTTCCTGTGTATGCTTTCTGTGTGTTCCAGTTCCTGTTCCTGTGTTAGTTCTTTGTTTATCTTCTTAATATTCCTTACTACAACTGGATCCGTTAAACTTGTGTTCCCATGCCTCCAATGTTACATCCACAAAGTGAACACTGAGTCCGTCTGTCAGTACTTATCAGGAAATATATAATTCCAAATCCATTTCATGTTTATTTGCCTTGAAACCTCACCAGTCAACAGTGTTGTGCAGCAGTAAAGCTACAAATAGTGACACTATTAGTTTAACAACAGTTCTTGGAATCATACTTTATTAGAGGGATAGCATTTAAACTGTCACATGTACTGTATGTTGTGTTTTGGTTTATTTCTAGTATTTCATTGATCTAGTATTTGTGTTTGATGTGACAGGGTCTGTGTTTGGAATGAAACACTTACTGCTTATTGGCCAGTAACCAGCACATACTGCCTACAATTGTTTTATTTTATTTTATTTTATTATTTTATTTTTTTTTAAGAATAGAGTGTGAAACAGTATGCTACAGTTAGTCATGTCAGTTATGACAAACACTGAACATTAATTCAGCACAGCTGTCGAGGCTGCTCCCATACAAATAAATGTTTTTTTTTGCAAAAAAAAAATGTTTTTTTTTTTTACAAAGGCTTGCTAATCAGGGTTTGTACTAGTGAAAAGTGCTATATTGCTATATTGCTTGAACTAATTTCATAATTATTAATGAACTTTACATATTGAAAAGAACTGAGCCAACACTGAGCTGTCTCTGAACAATTATATATATATATATATATATATATATATATATATATATATATATATATATATATTTTTTTTTTTTTTTTTAATTACTACATTTTTTGTATATAGTCTTTATCTTGCTCCTTGGATTTTTACAACTACAGTATAGTTACTGAGAATGGGGCTTAAATCAATTGTATGAAAATGTACTGTTCAAAAGAATTTGCCAAGACATACAATCAGAACCAGTGACACTTTTGAATGAGCTGTTTTGCAATAATCAATCTTGAAGGTTATCACAACAGTCTTTACTGATTCGCTATTCAGTTTGAACCATTCCAACAGTTCAGGCACAGAATCATTTGGAGGGATTTCTCCCTAAGAAAAACAATATAAATGCTGAATGAAGTGAACGTTTACCGAAATCAGTTGAGACACACCTGCAAATACATTATTATTGATTAAATGAGATGAAGAAGCTAAATCCAGCGCCTGCATGTGCAGCGTGTGAACGACTCTGCAGGTAAAAACACTTTTATTTCTTTAATACACACATACAAAAACATACATCAACTAGCAATTATTGTAGATGTTTTTCAAATAAACAATACAAAAAGTTATAACATTTCATACACATGGCTTAAATGTAATAGCCATTTACCTTGTAGTGTAACTACCTACTTTTTTGAAGTAGTTACCAAGCTAACAGTAAAGTTTAGGGTTTGTTTTTGGTTAGCCAGAAAACGTACTAGGTTACGAACGTAACCTCGGTTCCCTGAGATACGGAACGAGTACTGGGGAAAAGCTCCTTTTTTCCTCGATACTGAAGCCTTTTTACAATAATGCAACTGCACTGCCATTGGTTTAAACTGTAAACTTATTTCAACCAATGACAGCGCTGCGTAGTTGCGCAAGCCTGTGACGATGCAGCGCACCAAAGCCCGCCAAAATGGGCGGGGCAAATGGCTATATAAGCAGGCAATTGCCAAAGGAAATCAGGTCATACAACTGAAGCGACGACACTGAACCCGCAGCCTCGTGGCACCGCATATTACGCAGTACTCGTTCCGTATCTCAGGGAACCGAGGTTACGTTCATAACCGAGTACGTTTCCTTTGGATACTTCACTCATACTGCGTATGGGGAACGAATTCAACCGCGCTGTGCCACGGTAGGGAACGACAAGACTTATCTTGAACACCCTGGGGTCCAGAGGATAAGTGAGAGGGTCGGAGCCATCGAATCCTTGATGCTACACTGCTAAGGAGGTGGAATGATGACGGAGTCTGCTAGAGGCCGTCATATCAAACTGAAAGAACCTGTTATAGTTATATAGTTATAGAATCTGACAAAAGTGGACGGCGAGGACCAGCCGGCCGCATCACAGATGTCCTTGATAGAGACACCACTAGACCAGGCCTATGAAGAGGCCATCCCTCTAGTAGAGTGGGCTCTTACTCCTATGGGGCACTCAAGGCCCATAGAGGAGTAACATAGAGCAATAGCTTCAACTATCCAATGCGAGAGGCGTTGCTTTGGGACTGGATACCCATTGGTGCGGCCACCAAAGCAGACAAAAAGCTGGTCAGACTGCCTGAACGGCTGTGACTGCTGAATGTATATCCTCAAAGCCCTCACTGGGCAGAGTAAATCCAGCTCTTGCTCACCTGAAAATGGAGGCAGAGCTGAGAGGGAAATTACCTGTACTCTGAATGGTGTTGAGAGCACTTTAGGGACGTAGCCATGCCTGGGTTTTAAAATGACCTTCAAGTCATTGGGCCCAAACTCAAGGCATGCAGGGCTTACCGAGAAGGCCTGCAAATCGCCAACACGCTTGACCGATGCTAGAGCAAGTAGCATAGCAGTTTGAGCGTTAGGGGCCGAAGGTCAGCTGACTGCAGCGGTTCAAAGGGAGGTCCTTTGAGTGCTCCAAGGACGGTGTGAAGGTCCCAAGTAGGAACGGTGAGAGGACGTGGGGGCTTCAACCGCCTAGCACCTCTCAGGAAACGTACAATGAGGCTGTTTCAACCCACTGATTGGCCAGCAAAAGGAGCATGAAATGCTGCGATGGCTGCTACGTAAACCTTGAGCGTGGAAGGGGTGAGACCCCTTGTATAGACGCTCTTGGAGAAATGACAGTATCAGAGATACGTCACACTCAACAGGGTCTTTGTTTTGTGCTAAGCACCAGTCAACGAAGACTGACCATTTCTGGGCGTAGAGGCATCTTGTAGATGGGGCTCTTGCATGAGCAATGGTGTGTAGCACGTCCACGGGGAGGCTCAGAGGCTCCCACCGAGGGACCATACATGCAGAGCCCAGAGTTCTGGTTGTGGATGCCAGATTGTCCTGTTCGCCTGAGAGAGGAGGTCCCGCCTCAGAGGGATCGGCCATGGGGCTTTCATGGAAAGCCTGAATAGCTCCGAGGACCAAACCTGGCTCCTCCAGAGTGGGGCCACAAGGAGGACTCTGTGCCCATCTTCCCTGACTCGTCTGATGACCTGAGGGATCAGAGCGATCAGGGGAAAAGCATAAAGGAGGAGGCTGGGCCAGTTGTGGGCATGCTCATCTGTTTCCTTTGAAAATAAGTTGGGCAATGAGAGTTGCTTTCTGAGGCGAAGTGGTCAACCTCTGCCTTCCCGAAAATCTCCCAGATTTTGAGAACCGTCTGGGGATGGAGCATCCACTCGTCCGGGGGACATTGCTCCGCAAAAGCATGTCTGCTCCCAGATTCATCTTGCCAGGTATGTGTGTCGCCTTGAGCGATCGCAACCTGGGTAATGCCCATTCCAAGAGGCACTTTGCCAGTGCGCAGAGGCGGCTGGATGAAAGGACGCCTTGTTGATTTATGTAGGACACCACTGACATACTGTCCGACTGGACTAGGATGTGGCGCCCTTCCAGGATCGCCTGAAAGGATTGAAGGGGTCATTCCACTGCCAGCATCTCGAGGCAGTTGATATGGAGATGGCTTTCCTCGTGTGACCACGAGCCGAAGGCTGGTCTGCCCTCGCACAGAGCACCCCAACCCAGGTTGGATGCATCTGTTGAGAGCAGCATCCTTCTGGAAACTGCCTGTAGGGGTACTCCACGACTGAACCAGGGAACAGGGTTCATCCAAGGATCCAGGGCTGCTAGACAGGCCTGGTTGACCCTGATGTGTAAGCGGCCGTGCCACCAAGCATGAGGTGGGACCCGGAGTTTCAGCCAGTATTGCAGGGGCTGCATTCGTAGGAGGCCGAGCTGTAAAACTGGGGAGGCGGAAGCCATCAGCCCTAGCATCCTCTGAAAAAACTTCAGAGGGAAACAGGCTTTGTTCCTGACAGAGGCCGTGAGCTGCTGAAGTACCAGAGTGTGCTCTGGTGATATGACCACCCTCATATTGACTGAGTTGAAAACTGCTCCCAGGAACGTAATAAGTTGGCTGGGGAGCAGTGAGCTGTTGGCGAAATTGACCCTGAGTCCTAGGCACTCTAAGTGGCTCAGGAGCACGGATCTGTTGTGGTCTAGCGGTTCGTGACTGGGCTAGAATAAGCCAGAATGCAGATTCCCATCTGTTTCAGAGGGGAAAGCGCCTCGTTCATGCACTTTGTGAAAGTGCGGGGAACTAGAGACAGCCCAAAGGGAAGGACTGTATATTGGTAAGCCACACCCTTGAACGCGAATCTCAAGAATCGTCTGTGATGGGGGGCTATCTGGATGTGAAAGTAAGCATCTTTCAGGTCCAGCGGGAAGAACCAGTCCTCAGGGCAAATCTGCGTGAGGATCTGCTTCAATATCAACATCCTGAACTTCCGTTTCATGAGGGAGAGGTTCAGGTGTCTGAGGTCTAAGATTGGTCTGAGACCACCATCTTTCTTGGGGACAAGGAAATAACGGCTGTAGAACCCCAATCCACTTTCTGAGGGAGGAACTATCTCTATGGCTCCCTTCCTTAACAGCATCATCACTTCGGTGCGGAGGACCTGAGCATCGTTTGGCTCTACCAAGGTGGGAATCACCCCGCGAAAACGCGGGGGTCTTCGGGCGAACTGCAGTGAGTAGCCGTGTTTTATTATCCTCAACACCCACTTGGACACTCCGGGGATGGCCTGCCAGGCCTCGGCCCACATGACAAGAGGCTGGATAGTGTCGTATGGCAGGCCGCTGATTAGGGGCCTGAACACTGACGAGTGTGGAAGAGGAAAACTGCTCTCTTTTTGAAAATGTGAAATATTTATTGTGTTCACCATAAAAATGGCACTTTGCGTGGACGCAACAACGTTGGGCCCAGGTCGCATAGCAGGCAGGCGAGAGAGCTTCTGGGGTGGTCCGGCTGTTGCGGGACTTTGCCTCTTCCTCTTTCTTCCCCAATGATCAGGAGGATTTAGAGGGCGTCGGGTCCATCACAACCCTTTGCTGGGGGCCCTAACGTCTAGGCAGTTTAGCGTGCCTAGTGGGGCAAGCTGGGTGCTGCTCCTTAAGGGGCGCCGCCTTGGGGGTAGAAGGGACAGGTTTGCTCTGGTGCTGAGTCGGCGCAGTCCTGGGGCGACTCGGGGCAGAGGTGGAGCGCTTGGGCGGAAGTGTCGCATGGCTTGGGACGACTTCTGTGCTGCAGTGAAGTGCTCTGTAAACCCTTCTACGGCTGGCCCGAAGAGATAGGATGGAGAGACTGGGGCATTGAGAAAGGCCACTTTGTCGCTTTCCTTAATCTCTGTTAGGTTGAGCCAGAGGTGGCGTTCCAGCACAACTAGGTTGGCCATGGATCGTCCGATGGCCTGGGCCGTGGCTTTCGTGGCGCGCAGAGCCAAGTCTGTGGCGCTGCGGAGGTTGTGAAAAGCAGGTTCACTAGGGCTAGACTCATACAGGGAACGGAGAAGCTTTGCCTGGAACACTTGCAATATGGCCATGATTTGTAGTGCTGAAGCGGCTTGGCCCGCAGAAGTGTAGGCTCTGCCAGCCATGGCAGAGGTCGTCCTGCAGGGCTTGGAAGGAAGGGCTCTCTTGTTTTTCCACCCCACAGCCGCAGAGGACAGAGGTGAGCAACCACGGCCTCGTCCAGGGGCAGCAATTGCTCATAGCCCTTCTCCTGAGAGCCATCTACTGAGCTGAGAGCTGCAGAGGAAGTGCGTAGGCGGGCCGAGTAGGTGGCGCGCCACGACTTTGTCAGCTCATCATGAACCTCAGGGAAGAATGGTGCAGAGCGCTGGTGGGGGGCCTGGCGGCATCCTGGCAGGTACCACTCGTCCAGCCTGCTGCGTGTCAGCTCTTCGGGGGGGGGGCCCACTCCAGAAGGAGTTCCTCAACAGCTTTGGAGAGGATGCGGAGAAGTTCGGCATCCATCCCAGCTCTGGCGTCGATGGGCTCCAGTGACGGCAAGTGGGCGGAGTCAGAATCACCGGCCCAGTCCTCCGTTTCAGAAGCCGCGAGTGACATGGAGTCGTCAAGCGGCCTGTCCTCCGATCCGCCAAAAGAGACAAGGTCGCTTGCTTCAGCCGAGGGACGCTGCTCTGGGTGTGAGAAGAGGACAGGGGACGGCTCTTTCATTGGAGAGGGTGAAGCACGCGTGTGCTGAGCCGGTGTGAGCTCACCCAAATCAGGACGCTGAGCCCCTCTTCCCCGCTGTCTTTTCCTGGATGGCTCGCAGGAGGAAAAAAACGGGGGGCGTGAGGGGCGGGATCGCTTTCATTAAAGAAAGCAATGTGCGAGCGCAGAGAGGCGAGACTCATGCTCTCAAAAAAGCAGAATGAAGTCTCATTGAGTGCAGCCTCAGCGTGGGGTTTTCCCAGGCAGAAAACACACTCACCATTGCCGTCGTCATCATGCAAAGGGGCTCTGCACGTGCCAGAGCTGTGGCGCGGCATGGCCGCCGCCGTTAAAACGGCGTTAGAAACGGCGTTAGAAACGCTCTTTTAGAGCGGTGAAAACCGCTGGAAAAAGCTCTTTTGTTATCACCGGATGGCGGCAGGAGATCGCTGAGAAGGGGCCGGAAGCGGGAAGCGGGCGGCCCGAGATCGGCGCTAAGAGCGGCTGTCTGCGAGCACGCGGCGCTGCAGGCGATCGGCGGTCTCAGCTGGTCCACTGCGGTGCCTCTTCGACGGCGAGAGCTCGTTCCAGGCGAAGGCGTTCAGCAAAGATCCAGCGAAGTGAAGTCGTCGCTGAAGGAGTAAGATCTGATTTCCTCAGGCGATTGCCTGCTTATATAGCCATTTGCCCTGCCCATTCTGGCGGGCTTTGGTGCGCTGCACCGTCACAGGCTCGCGCAACTACGCAGCACTGTCTTTGGGTTTAAAAAAGTTTACAGGTTAAACCAATGGCAGTGCAGTTGCACTGCGTTATTGAAAAAAGGCTTCAGTATCTAGGAAAAAAGGAGCTTTTCCCCATACGCAGTATGAGTGAAGTATCGAAAGGGAACATGTCTTTACATAACTACTGTAAACCATTTTGTTTAGATTTGCACAACATTTCCCTCTCCTTCCACTGACGTTCCTCTAACCTATAACGTCACTTTGCTAGAAACATTCTATTAAATATCTTGCCCAACACTATCAGTTAGTCCTTCCAATTACCACTTAACTCTGAGTGTGTCTGTATCCCAAATCATCCCCTCCTTTAGACTGTTTGATTGTGCAAACCCACATGCACACTAGACCATCTGAGCTCAGAAAGTCCATTAAGATGTAGTGATTTAGAGGTGTTTAGCTTTGTTTACATTTCTGCCTTCTTGAAATGGTGTCTGAGTGGACAGCTGAAAGTCACACAGTCAGACACTCTCTAAACACATTCACTCTTCTCCCGCAGTATTCAGCCCCAATGGACCCAGATCTTTATCCGACTTCCAGGTGGAAGTGTTTGAGCGAAGTGATTGAGATCAAGAATGTGCAAAAATCGATTTTAGGTTGATCCTACAGTACTGCAGCTTATGCCATTGAATATGAAATATTAATTGCTTTTGCATATGATGTGGTTAGAAACTGTTGGCACAGAGATCATCAAGTGAGGTTGAAAAAAAGTGGAATAAGATACAAAGAAAAGAAGAATGAAGAAGGAGAAGAAGAAGAAGAAGACATTTTATAGTAACACGCTGTGTACTCCTCTTAAATGTGCTTCTCATAGGAATTTACTCTGAGCACGTAATTGCTTTTGGCAAATAACAGAACATGCGTCCTATCCAAAGAGGCACGGAATAAATGATGAAGCCCTGTTTTTTCCATCGTTCGACTTAAAAATCTGTAGAGGAGCGCTTGAAACAGTCTAGAATCACCCTCTGGTCATGTCATTCCCATGATCTGAACAAATCCTCCACATCTGGAAGAAAACCAAAGACGGGAACGTGGGCTCAGAAATCTAGTTCACCAAAAGAATGCTCTCTCTCGCTTTACATTTCTTTCATTTTAACATGAATATTCTCGACTTATGACTAATTTTAACTAAATAAACATGTTCTCGCCAACAGTGCTGGGAAAAAGCTGGATACACGCATTGGCCTAATCTTCACTTGTACATGCAAACAGAACGGCTTCACTCTAAATAAGCACGAGCTGGCCCAAGGCTCTCTGGCTGGTAATTATACCATTCTGTTTAAGACAGCACAGCTGGGAATAGATCACATTCAATTATTATATCAAACATTAATTATTAACCTATTACCTATACAATAGAGTGGATATCCTGAGCACACCCCTCACGTAAAGCCTCAAAAATGAGCTTTTCTGACTTAGAAAAGAAAAATTCTTAAGTGCCATAAATCCTCACAAATACAGATTAGTCCTGCAGAAAATGCAGACTTTCCGAAATCCCTTACAACATGACAATGAATCCTTTCTTGGAGTGACAATGAAGCTTAGGTATGATTCATTTTTCAAAACCTTCTTTAAAAGAAGTTAGAAGTGCATTTACACATGGTCGTTGCCCCGAAACGCTCTTCTTTTTTTTTTTTTCACGCTTCATTGGTTCCGGGAGAGGCCCATTTATTTCACTCGTCAAATCACTCACTCATCTGGTTTCCATGGTTCCAGCAGATCATCCTCTGTTTGAGGGCAGAGATAGTCCGTCAGCGTTATGATGGGCTGTCACACGAAGAATATGGAAGAGTATATCTCCGACTGAAATAATAATAATGCCTGTCTGTCATCATAATATGAGCCTCGACACTTTCCGGTTTCCGGGTTTCAGAATGCCATGCTGTCTTCCTGTTTGAACCAAACATGACTGCTGCCCACCAAAAGAGCTTACAGTTATTCTAGTGATCCAGTCAACATCCAGTCATTTGAAACATGTTATGCTCTGTAATTTTGTATTACTTGTTCAATACTTCTTATATATATAAATGACACAGCAAAATCCGTGTGGCACATTTCACCGCCACGCGCTATTAACCCATCATACCGCCCAGCTCTAATATAGTTCATTAGCCTAACTTGGCACATTAATATACTGTAGAATTCAACTGGTGTGCAGTCACAGGTGTGTGACTTCCTTAGATTTTAGAGCTTGAACTGTAGATTTTATATAAAAATCATTTTTAGCAAGCGTGTGTCCTCTGATGAACTCCTATCTGAAAGGATTTGTTTACCTAAAAACAAGCTTTTAACCTGTCCTCCCTCTGCCCTTCTGTTTATAACAGTTAAAGAGAGCTACACATATCTTTACAGAATACTAGAAGATAGAAACGCACACTTAAAGGGCTGGTGGGAAACAGCAGCTCACTCATGCGTGAGGCAAGCAAGCAAATGGCTTTTCCGGATGTACTACATGGTTTTCTATTCTCTATAACAGTTCATTATTTAATATTACTCTTGGCTGCAGCATCTGGTCGCTGCATGCGTAGCCGTCTTTAGACAGCTTCATATTGTTATTAACCCTGTAGTCTCACATGTGAAATAAAAGTAAAAAAAATATAATGTTTTGGATTTTTTTTCTCAGATATGTATATATGTGTGTGTGTGTGTGTGTGTGTGCATATATATATATATACATACATACATATATATATATATATATATATATATATATATATATATATATATATATATATATATATATATATATATATATATATATATATATATATATATATATACTGTATATATGAGTATCATATCTGCTATATTGGGTTTTTATGGCATGTATACTAGAGTTAGAATAAGAAGTTTACACTCAAGGTATGAAAAAAATAAAACATTTAGCATTTTGGTGCATTTGTTGATATTTATATGTTAGAAAATAAATTAATGTTATAGATTGTAATGTACGTTAAAGAGTATTGGTAACACTTTAGTACAGTGACCAGTTCTCACTATTAACTAGCTCCTTATTAGCATGCACATTACTAGCATATTAGCTATTATTTTGTACTTATAAATCACATATTCTGCATGACCCTGTTCCACATCCTTGATCCTACCCAATACCTAAACGTAACAACTACCTTTCTAAACAGTAATCAGGAATTTATTGAGGCAAAATTCAAAAGTCAATTGTTAATTAATAGTGAGAACTGGACCTTAAAATAAAGTGTGACCAGTGAGTTTTATAACAGTATGGCAGACTACTTGCATAAAATGCATCCAAATATCAGTTGTCACCAGGGTTATTAGGTAACAAAACTCCTTCTGCACCATGCAGTACCTTCCTGCATTCATTTCCCAATCAGCCTGCAATTTTCATGCAAGACGATGCAAAATAGGTAAAGCAGTTCCTTGTAAGAAAATTGAAGTAATGAATTGGAAAATCTCTGGAAAATCCTTGGCGACAAAGCTCTGGCTAAGAAACCCAATACAGTTACCAAACTATGGAAGAGAGTGGAAGAAGAGAGTGGACCAAGATCACACCAGCACAATGTGGGGATACTAGTGATATATTCCGGTCGCAATTCCTTCTAACTTTTGTGCCACAGTGGTTACTGTTCTCTAATTTTGATCGCAGTTTTACAATATTTCCCCCAAAAAAAGCAAGTATTTATAGATTGTTCTCTATTTTTGATTTCCACTGTAAACTTTTAATAAATCGACAGAGGCATATTGTAGATCATATACAAGTTTTTCAGCAAAGTTTTAATGATGTTGATAATTTGTAGGCCTTAGAATATGGTGTATCAAATATGATACAGTTGGCTTTACAGGTTTTAAGATGTTGCAGCTCTTCAGTGGTAACAATGCAGGAAACGTGCCACAGCGGATCATCTAAGCTGAATTGTTTGGATCCGGCTGGGAGCGTGTGGCCGATCGGGGCTGCTGGGTTATTGTCCTGCAGGAGAACCGCAGGATCCCGAGTGCACGGTTGTAACCCCGCAGCTCTGTCTCACATGCATTAAACATCAGCTGCCACTCAAACTTTAACTGCAGGTTCACAATGTAATTGCTTCCTATTTTAGTGAGGTCGATGCCAACTGCATAGCAATGAGACAACAGCTGCTTACGGACACACACACACTCAAGCATTCACAAGCAATCACATGTTCACTAAGGGCTTTCTCGCACTCGCTTTCCCTCATGCATACAGTACGTGCACGCACGCAGACGCTCACAACTAGAGCTAGCTTTCATTAACATTGATTAATGTAATGCATCTGCTCCTTGCGGGGACAAGATATTGCTGTTAGGAGTGCAGACGGGAGCATAAGCTGTGAATACCTGATTTTAACCAGTCCAGACTCAGTCCGACCCGTCTTATCTGGGGTCAGGGATTTAGTAGAGCAGGTTGGAAGCGGTTATCTAAGGATGATGCAGATCTGGGATCAGATGAGCTGCTTCCACACTGTTGAAACTGATTTAGGATCAGGCTTAAGGGATTTGAGACTCTTCATGAACAGACAGCTCTCATCTAGGCAAGATTCTACGTACAAGAGTTTGATCATCTCAGTATTACAGAAGAAAGATGAAATTCAAACACTTCACTTCAGGGTAGCTGAATGATTGCAATAATACACCATATTTAATGTCAATGTCATCAATTAATGTCAATAAGTAATTGCATTTTAAAAGTGAAAGTGATATTAAATGATAGTTGTAAAAAGTATACATTTTAACTTGGTTTAATAAAAGTTTAAATGTTTAAATAAAAAAAGGTTGGGTGCCATAGTTTTTCTTTTGTTTTCTTTTTTTAATACTTTAATACTTTTTTTCAGCAAGGAATGCATTATGCATAGATTAAAAGTGACAGTAAAGACTTCTGTAATGTTACAATATATATATATATATTTTTTTTTTTATTTATTTATTTATTTTTTTATTTTTTTTTTTAGTGTAATGCTCCATTTTAAGAATAATTCTAATAATCAAAGATTAAAAAAAAAAAAAAAAAAAAAACTGTTCATTCACCATATTAGCGTGATTTCTGAAGGATCGTGTGAAACTGAGGAGTGGAGTAAAGGAGTTTTGCCATCACTGGAATAAATTACATTTTAAAATATACTAAAATAAGAATATTTTTTTTATTTTAAAGGGTACTAATATTTCACAATATTACTGTATTTACTGTGTTTTTATAAAATTAATGTACCGTTGATCACCATAAGAGACTGAGCTTACTGTCATTTATGAAAAGATACAATGCATTACAATGTTTGTTATAAGTCATTATAAGGCATCAAGGATTATGTATAGATCTGAAGTAAACTGGTGATAAAAGTTTATATCCTATAGAGACGATAAATTCAGTGGTGATGTCGTTGATGAATTGTTTCCTTTGAGAAAGGAAATGCTAAGTCCCCATTGAATATAAATTCCCAGCCATCTCTGATCTTGTGTGTGTGTGTGAGAGAGAAAGAGAGCAAGAGAGAGAGAGAGAGAGAGAGAGGGTGAGAGAGAGAGAGCGAGAGAGAGAGAGATAGGAAAACCACAGAAGGGTGATTAAGCGAGCATTGAAAACTGTTTATGACTCAATTTTTGAGTGTGTTTACAGAAAGTGTGTGTAAGCAAGAGAAACAAGGTGCAGTAAAAAGACGAGGAATTATATTTATTTGTGATAAAAGTCTCTTTTATCAATTGGGTCCCTCAGTGCACACATGTAAGACATGTCCTGCACAACACACACACACACACACACCCTCCTGTATACAAACACATGTTCATGGTGGGTTCCCCCTCCTCCTCCTTCCACCATCACAGGAACACACACGCGGAGCGCGGCGGGGAACGGTGTAACCAACAGCAACGAGCAGAGCGGGGAGTTGAGAGAGCCTTGTCACACTTTTGGTTCTCATGCCCAAGGGACTGTTTATAGTTCTTGGGCTCCTTCTGAGGGAGATGTTATGCATTCTGACAGGATTATAAAAATAAATAATGAGGTGGAAGTTTGTTAGACAAAGCGGCAATCTCTGAGGCCCTGAAGGATGTGTGAAAAATGTGTGTGTTATTGTACAGGGATCCTACAGATTTACAGACTGGCACAACAAAATCTGTTGCTTAGTGTTGCAAAATGTGTAGTGACTGGTGGGGGTGTTTAGGGTCACATCTCGAGCATCGAGTTATGGCATTTTTTGGAGTGGGCACTAGTCACAGACCTGGTTGTAATTATAGTTTTAAGAAGAGTGCTTGAGAGCACTGCCTATACTGATACTCACAGTTTTTACTTAATATTTTATTAACATGTCATTTTATATAATTATTTCATTTAATCCCACTTCATTTCAATGTATTGTATTGTTTGTAAGACTAATTTCTTAAAATAGGTCAACAAACAGGATAACAATTTTCATAAAATATATCAAATCTAAGTACTGCGAAAATAAATAAATAAATAAATACATCTAAATCGCAATATGTTTTCGTGTTTTCCAGTACAAATAGCTAAACATTAAGAAATAAAAATACATTTACTTAAGAAGCAAAATGAAAAAATTAGGTTTATGCTTTAAACATTAATAAACATCTGCCAATGCAGTAAGAAAACCTTTATTTTTCTTATCCCACTGACAGTAGTTCTAAGCTTAAAGTGATTCAGTTTTGATAGATTGTATTTTCTTCATGTCTTATGTGTCTTGCTAAGTAAATGTATCTTAATTTAAGAATGTTTAGATACTTGTACTGGAAAATAAGAGAAGAAAAAATGTTCTACATATAGTTTAATATATACAGAATTCATTTTTAAATAAACCATATACAATTCCAACTTCACAGCCACTGATAACATTTTTGTTTTATTTAAAATAGCAGCTTTAATATTTTGACAGTAATTCCTTTTGTTCTCCACAGGAAAGGAGTTTGAATGAGCACGACCCATTTGCTTTTCAAGTCAATGAAAAGGGAAATAGAGACAGTTATTTTATTATTATTTATTTTTTTTATTCTGTTTTGTGACATGGACTAAAAGAGATGAAACATGAACATGAATAAATTGTTCACAATAACAATATAGGGTTATTTTCATTTCAAAATGTCATCTTACTGTATAATGTTTCCCTTTGTTCCAACTAATGTAAATCATGATTAGATTGTTTTTGGACAATTGATTTATCTTAAACTAAACAGCCTTTCACGGTGGCTGGTTTGCAGTCTGAAATGAGTGTGCATCTGCAGCCATGCAGTCTGAAATGAAGGCGTCTCTCTTATTTGTGTTTTATGTGTGTGGCAGTGGCCCTCTGTTTTTATATTAGTTGCTACACATTGCCGGTCTAATACCCTGCTATTCCAAACAATAAAACCCGGCTCTCACAGAGCAATTGAAGAGAAATATGTGCTGAATCTGCTGTTGTAAAGTTAGAGTAATTTATAGGGAAGACTTCTCTAAGAAAGGGAATATTGTGGCCCATTCACTTACTTTCTTCCTCTTTCTCACAGAAGAGACAACTCTCTCTTTCTCTATCCATTTCCTTCTGAATATTTCCCCTCTCCTTTTCACAATGGAAACAATGAAGTGTTCTTGGAAAATTCACCAACCAAATTTCAGTGTAGACCCAGACAAGAAATATAATGCATCCAGACGCCAGTTCACATACATTCAGTGGGAGAACACACATATGCAGTGAGAGGGGAAGAGAAGGAAGGAGAGAGAAAAATCTCAAATCTGGCCTAAAAATTTGTTGAATGAGAGAGATTACATTACATAAAACAACAACATCCAATAGATATGCCTGTTAGAATTTAACCGTGTATCAGTTGTATTGATTTGTATAATTGTTTTGTTTTTAAATTTTTACTTTGCACTGTCTTTTGTTTCATGTGACAGTTTTATTTTATTTGTTAATATTGCTTTTATGGGTAGTGATATTTTTACATCAGTAAACAGTGAACAGTCTTTTATTTTATATTTCTAACCATTTTTTTTTTTTTTTTTTTTTTTTTTTTTTTTGCTTTGGAACTATTGTCACCATCAACTGTTTCAGCATTTCGGCATATTTTCAATTGTCTTAGTACAATACACACAATCACAAAGTATCCTTTTCACTATACAGAATAAATGTTGCATCTAAATAAGTTTCATTCACAGTAACTGCCTTTCAGAAATCTATTATTATCAAACTTTTCATTTACATGTCTTCTTATTCAGTTAATACATTTGTCTGTTATTTACTGTAAATTTACTGTTAATGGTTAATCAGCGAATCATTTGATGCATTTATAGATATCTAAGATTCAATAGATATAATTTCTAAATAACTTGTTTGCAATTTAGGGATAACCAGATATAATAAATTATTCTATAATCTATAAGTAATTTATCTATTTTGTAAGTAATAAGATTTTAATTGTTTTCCACGTTAGTGTGATGCCAAGATTAGTAAATAAATAGACATGTTCATAAACAAAACACTTAAACTTATTTTATTATATATATATATATATATATATATATATATGTTTAGTAAAATCCACAAACACACAGATTACTGTGAACAAAATTAGAGAGAAAACTGAAGAAAAAAAAATAATAATTTAAAATATTAACAAAATCTAGTATACCAGTATACTATATTTTACTATGTATTTTACTATGTATTTTGAAAGAACATGATTATTTTTGTGTCAATCAACATAATGCCACAAATGCTGTAGACTGAGTCTAAGTTATATTATAATATTCCTTATCAGAGCTATGCCTTAAGAAAATCCAGCCAATGATTTGAAATGTAAAAACTGTCATTTATTCATGTGTGTTTTTTCCAACCATCCAAAGATTTACAGCGACACAAGTTTCACAGTCACCTTTTAAATTAGAGTGATGCAGAATGCTTTTAAGCAAATCCTGTCCTCTCCTAGCAACACATTTTACCATCTGCATCAGAGGCGAACAGGCTTTATAAAAAAATTTCCGGAGTTACTCTGACAGACTTTCTTGCTTAATGAATTCAGAGAGGTGTACCGGGCCCTCACCATCCCTTTGTTGATGATGTTACTGTTCTCTTCATCTCATAGTTCATTTCAATGCACACATCACACTATTACTGAATAAAGGAGGTTCTACACGCACACACACACACACACACACCTATAGACCTATCAACACGCACTCGTGGCCTCCTGTAATTGCCTGGAGAAGACTGCAACGCCGTAAACGCGGCACACATGCTGATTAAAACACTCTCTAATTAACTGAAGGAGATCTTCTGCTAAACCGCATCCTGGCCGAAGCATCTTCAGAAGATGCAGGGACGCATATGGATACAAGCAGACAAGTGAGAAAACACACAGGCATAATCAACACATCACAGCTGTTAAACATTTGCCCATATCGAAAGATTATCAGTATCATCTCAGCATTCAGCGCTTTTCAGAGCAAATGACAGCAATTTGTGTTCAGCACTCTTAAATTCCTTCTGGTTTCTCAGCTGTTAAGTATATAGTCTAAGAGGTTGTAATGGATTGAAGCTAGTTTGACTGTTACAGTGCGTGATTGTAAGCTGAGGTAAACAGCTCTGTAAGCAGGACATCAGCTTTTAGCTCTTCTGCTTCTGAGCATCAGGCGGCATGTTGCATTTACGCTTTTAGCAGCAAGAAAAGGAATATTTTTGCTTGCACTAGCATTTATATTTTGATTTGTTTAAGTGACGTCTGATTCCAGATTTACCCATCCTAAACATCACGCACAGTATCACAGTTTTAAAAATCTGCAAAACTGTTTTCAGCGTTGATGATAATAGGAAATGAGATGAGTATCAGATCAGCATGTTAGAATGATTTCTGAAGGATCATGTGACACTGAAGACTGGAGTAATGATGCTGAAAATGCAGCTTTTCCACCACAAAAATATTAAATAAAAAAGTTATTTAAAAATGTAATAATGTTTCACTATAATACTGTTCTACTGTATTTTTTTATCAAATAATTGCAGAATCTGTGAGCATAAGACTTCAAAAACATGTTAAAGTCTTACCAACCCAAGAATACATGTGCCATCATTTAACACTTACTTAAACATAATCTTAAAAAAAAAAAAAATGGAATATCATTTCATAATTAATCTTCAGCAAATCTCACAATGACTATCCATTTTACCAACCACTCTAATGGTGTGATAAGTTCACTTAAATTTAAAATCCCTCATTGTCGTAGTTGTTGCTGTTATTTATTTATTTATTTATTTTAAACAAAATAATATTGAGTATCAATTTCCATTTGTATAACATATTTGCTAACAATAATAATAGTAGTAGTAGTTGATGTTGCTGTTATAGTTTCAATATTGGGGCAATTTTTAAATAAAGATTGGTGAATACTTGATATTCCAGAGCTTAAATATATATTTAATAATTATAATTAATATAATTTTAATGCTTTTATAATGATCATAGTATCATTGAGAAAAAATAAAATACAAATTATGATGCTTGCAGCCATGTTTGTTTAGAATAAAAAGCAGTCTGGGATATTTCTGACACCCAATCTCATCCACTTGAGTTATTGCTGAACTGGAATAAAGCGCCAGTGGAATCATAAATCACAAGGTGATTTACTCTTTTTTTTGGTTTGCTACTGTAGACATTAGTGCATAGATATGACCTATAAACTGTTATTCTAGTACTACTTCTGTGGTTATTCAGCACATTAAACATGTTTGTTTGTACATTTTGTACAATCTGCTCACAAGGAGCAGCCTAGGGGGATCATACCTGTCTGATAACAGGTACTAAAGGGTTAAACAAGTGATTCTTAGACAGAACAAGCAGGAAAAGCACACCGGACTCCTAAAATTCATAATTTCATAAAGTCCATATAGGTCAGAAGTTTAAGCCTTAGCTTGAAAGTGAAATGTGTCATATTGACATCCATTAGCACCACTTGGGATTATCCAATCATGCAGCCCGGCCTCTGCTACATTTGGAAAATGTGTCTTTATTTGAAGTCTTCCCTCCTTATTAGTGCTGATTCCTGACAGATTTAAAAGGAGTGAATCTGTTTAATGGGAGTCTAAAAAAGGCAGTTGCCATCCATGTGGAAATCAATGAGTTAATGGCTGATGTTGAGGCTATATTACAGCACAAATTCACTGTAACTGCCCCGTCTCGTAGCTTTAAAATAATGGACATCTCAGAGCCGTGATGGGCTCTTCACTTTCATGAGGACGTACAATCACACACCAACATACATAATCGATGATGTTCCCCCGGTCCAAGAGTGACGGGCTGAGGGAGAGAGACTTATTCAGCTATGCTGTCCATGTAGTGAAAATTGGAGCAAGAAGGGCTAAAGTGAGGATTTTTTGGAGTTAATTAAAAAGTCAGAGCACAATCTTCATTTATGACTTATCTGAAGGAGAAGGGGCAAGGGAGACGAGAAGGGTGAGAGAAAGAGGAGTAGACGTTTGATCTTCCTATTAGAAGTTAAACGTGAGGCCTGTTGGGCAATTTCTCGTGAATTCAGTTTGGCTCCGGCCCCTCAGCCGCCACTTCTGCGGGTTATCAGCAGGAAGCGATAGCCCTCTCAAACCCTCGCACACATATCGCTCTCCGCCTGAACTCTGTTCTCGCATAGGGGATAAGAATATTACGATGCTTAGGAGATGCCAAAGACGGAGAGAGCAAGAGAGAGAGTGAGAAACAAGGAGAAAAAGTGGGAAGCCTGGGGCTTTGATCAGTGGAGGGAAAGTGACAGAGATTTAAAGGCAGCTGTTGTGTTGTCATCCCTAATGCTGCTGGGAGGAATGATACAACGGCCTCACGTCAGCTCAGGCGCACCATTGATCTGCTGAATGTCATTGTGACAGCTCAACCCGGCAAAATACTGGCTTAGACCAACCCCCAGCATCAAAAGCCCGTCAAAGCGAGCCGGGAGACGGGCCGCATCAGCCCTTTGATACTCTCCCTCTCGGTCCAAGCTTCATTTGCACTGCTCATTTGTGCCTGTCTCAAAACCAGAGGCTTGTTTACAGCTTTCGCAGATTGATTCTCGCTCTTTGATTGGTGTCTTCGTCAATCTAGGCTTCATAGCTGAAAACGATAACTTTTTTTTCCCTATCAGAGCCATTAAGGAGTGAAAAGTTAGCTGTTAGTGCAAATGTGCTAGGACCCCTACCCTCCCACATGGAGGCTTTACAAATGTCATACGGGACTTGCATTTGTGAAGAGAATGCATTTGTGTTGTAGCTCCTCATTATGGAGGAGGAGATCCAGCTGGTTGAAGGAGGTTTATGGAGCCACTCACATGGCCATCAGCCCCTAATAGGAGAACCTGCTATGACATAATGGCCAATATTTGTCAGCTCACTCAGCATACTGTACCCTTTGCAGTGAAGATTGGTGTTTTTATACAGTGATGGGTAATGCACATGATTGGTGCTGTTTTTAAGCCTTTAATGAGGAGTTTGATTTGTTGTGATCTTTTAGCATATAATAGCATGTCCTGAGACATCTGGATTGTACCTGCTTTGTATTAACTTGTATTAAAAATAGTGCAATTTTAATGGTAAAAGTTTGTATAAATTCTATGATTAAATGTTTTTTTTTTTTTTTTGTTAACACTAGAAGCGCCAGAATTCCAAAACTACTAGAACAGCCGTGAGCGGTCATTTTGACCGCTATATTATAAACGCTATAATCTCTAAATAAATTGCCCAAATGAGAGATTAATGTATTAACTGTGTTAGGATATCTTTTAAAAAAACAAATAACACCAACATTTACATTTTTTATTTAGTTAAAAATGATAATTATACATTTAGAAATATTCGCATCATTTCATAGTAAAATGTAATTATTGCATATTCAGTATTTCTCTGTATTTATTTTACATAACTCAGAACAACAAAATAACATTTAAAATGATCTATTTGATTATGAAAAAAAAATGTTACAACATTTATGATACATTATAACACAGAACATAAGCTGGAAACAAGCAGCTCTAAAGTTAAAAAGAGTCACGAACGAAGTTTGGAACCATAAAACAATTATGCTACAAATTCTATATTAAATAAATTTATATCGTGCTCGGCTATTTAAGATTCACAGTCAACACAAGTTACTTCTGTTCTTCTCGCACAATTTCCACACACGGGTTTGTGGCATTTGCAGCAGGTGTCGTGCGTTTTATTTTGTTTGCAGATTCTCCGCACCTGGCACTGTCTCCGTTTTGGTGTCAGTTGCGGGGGTTGATTTTTTTGGTTGGGACCTTGTGTCAACTGCGATGCTGCCCTTTTTCCCTCCATGAACTCCGCTCTCAGCTCCTCTGCCAGTCGCAGCAGGAACTTCCTCCGGGCAATTTTGCTGCTGGTGCAGTCCTTGAAGAGGATGTGGGCATTGATTCCAGCAAGGTCGAGGATGTTGTAAAATACAGCCACTGGCCATCTACGCGTACCGCCTTTCACAGAGTATGCCCGTGCCATCTGATCTAGGACATCCACCCCATACTTGGTGTTGTTGTAATAGGTCACAGACTCCGGCTTTGCTTTCGGCCCATCGGTGATGCCCACGCTTGTGTGCACGGAGCTCAAAATGCACACATTCTTCCTCGGCTTTCCCTGGTATATCGTGAGCGTCGCATCCGCACATTTTAGCACTTTTGTGTTATACAACTCCGCTTGCTCTTTTGCGGAGGGGGGCAACTCGCGCTTACTTTTTCCCATCTGGTTCCCTAATCTCCGAGGAAGGTAACCGCCTCTTTTTCCTTTTTACGGACTCTGACTCACTCTCTGATGAGGATGATTTGTTGTCTTGCACCCAGGAAAGGTCGCTGTCACTTTCCACCTCAGACAGCGCCCCTGCATCAGAGTCATCACTGTCCAGATTGTGAAGCATTTCCAAGGCCATGGCAAAAGTCATATTTCTCTTCATTCTATTATTTGTATTAGACATTTTCTAAACGCTCCCTATAAACTCTTTATAAATTTATTTTTTAAAAGGCAATAATAATTTGTAGTCCAAGAATTTGTATTTATAATCAAATGAGCATATGCTAATAGTACTGGTGAAGCTGACAGAGACAATAAACCGCGGGAAAGAACAATAGAATCGTGCGAGATTTAGAGCGGTCAATATGACCGTTATGGCTTTAATAGGTAGAAATGCTAATTTTTTTTTGCCTTTTATGTAATTTATATAAAATCTATTGTAAGTAAAAATAGAAACACTTTTAGGAAAAGTCACAAACCAGCAAGATTGTATTTTTTTATTCAACAAAGTTATTGTACATATACATTTCAAAACGGTCATTTAGACCGTCATGGCAGTTCTAGTGTTAATGTAAGTTCCTTTACTACTCCATATACAATAAAAAAATCTAAACAAACAATTCATGTAATTTTACAGTAAAAGACTATTAAATATGTACACATTTGCAGAGGAGAATTTACAGTTGGGAAAATTTTTTTTTTTCTAGAACTCCAAGTGGGGCACTTCACATTTAATGGTTTTTCACTGAAATATCAATTAAATAAATTGGTTAGTGTATAGGTATGGGGTCGCCGGGATTGTGCCAAGTAAGACATGTTCCCTATCTGTCGGTCACTACGAGTTATGTCGACCGACAAATGGGGTCTCACTTGGGAGGCCAATCATCTCTGATTTTAAGAGAAAACGCCAATGAAATTGGCAAGTGGATTAACACACCTGAGCCACTCCCCGTGCCAGCGGGTATAAATAGGGCGACAGGTGCATCCACTCATTAGATTTTTGCTTCGGAGCCGAGTAGTCGATGAAGAAGATCACTACAAAGCCATTCATCTTTGTTTTTGGTAGAGCTGTTCCTGGTCGGTGTGACGGCGCGTTACAGTGGTGTCCCTGCGAGCGGCGATTCCCCTGGGCGCTTCGGCTAAAAGAGACAGTTCTCTAAAAGAGCAAATCACGGACGATTCGCGTCTTTTTCAAGATGCCGTTTCGTCCGTGTCCTTCTGGATGCGGTCGTTTCCTGTCCTCGGTTGACGGTCACGAGCGTTGTCTGCAGTGTCTGGGCGTCCAACACGCTGAGGCTGCGCTCGTGGATGATTCATGCGTCTACTGTGGGCGTATGAACATGGCAGCGCTGCGATCGCGTCTCTCACTCCTCAAGGGGAGTGCAGCAGACCCCTCTGTCGCCACCCGTCCCGGTCTCTCTGGCTCGAGCAGAGGGCCGCCGGCTGGCGCTCTGGGAGATCTGAGGATCACAGTGAGAGCTTCTCCGCCGGGCCACGCCCCACGGACCTCTCACTCCTCACGCAGCGACTGTCCCGTGCAGCTGCCGATTGATTCTGCTGGGCCGTCTCACAGCGGCCCCAGCGTGTCTTTCGGTGCGCCGCCCGAGGACCAGATGTCGATTGCTGCATCGGGGGATGGGTTATCGACCTCTGAGGATGAAGGTTCGGCGGGGCTGCCCCCCTCGGGTGTTGTCGCTACTGCCGAATCGGACTTGGAGTTGTCGGCCATGCTTGCCCGGGCAGCCGTGAGTATCGGACTGGAGGTGACTACACCGCCCAGTCCCGAGCCCTCACGGCTGGATGATTGGTTTCTCGGCGCGGGACGCGGCTCACAACCTCGTTCTGCTCCGGTGCCTTTCTTCCCGGAGGTGCATGAAGAGGTGACGAAGTCGTGGACGGCCCCTTTCACGGCCAGAAGCCGCTCTTCTCCCTCTTCCATCCTCACCACCCTCGATGGCGGGGCAGCCAGGGGGTACGTAGAGGTTCCCCAGGTGGAGAGGGCGGTTGCGGTGCACTTGTGCCCACAAAACGCCGCCACTTGGAGGAATCGTCCGCGCCTCCCGTCCAAGGCCTGTAAGCTGACGGCCGCACTCGCTGCCAAGGCTTACAGTGCTGCGGGCCAAGCTGCCTCTGCCCTGCATGCCATGGCTATCCTGCAGGTACACCAAGCCAAGGCACTCAAAACCATGCACGAGGGTGGTACCGACCCGGGGTTGATGCAGGAGCTGCGCACGGCGACCGACTTCGCCTTACGGGCAACGAAGGTCACGGCGCGGTCCCTCGGGAAGGCGATGTCCACGCTGGTGGTCCAGGAGCGGCATCTCTGGCTGAACCTGGCTGAGATGAGGGACTTGGACAAAGCGCGCTTTCTCGACGCCCCCATCTCCCAGGCAGGCCTGTTCGGCGACACTGTCGAGGACTTTGCCCAGCAGTTCTCGGCGGTACAGAAGCAGACTGAGGCCATCCAGCACATCCTGCCCCGACGTGTCTCTCCGGCTGCCACCGTTCCGTCGCGGGTAGCGCCTCAGCCTGCTCGTCGCCGTGGGCGCCCCCCTGCGTCCTCTACGCCAGCTCCGCCCCGTGCTGAGAGTTCTTCGAGGCCGGCGCGTCGAGCCCCGCGCAGGAGAGCGGCGCCCCCCGTGTCACTCCCGGCTGCGAAGTCCTCCAGGAAGTCGACCAAGCGGCCCTGACACGGGCAACTCGGAGATGCGGAGAACTGCTCTTCAGGAGATGGCGAAGACAGCGCCACTCCTTCCCCCGGAGGAGGGCCGGGCGGAGAATCCTCAGTTTCTGTTTTGTTCTGTTCCGCCACTGGCCGGACGGCCAGTGGTACCCACATTTTCAATAAAAGAGCAAATTCTCCTTCCTCCGAGTTGCAAGGCTCGTGGCTTGACAATGAGCGACGCACAGCTTCCTCACTCTCACCCACGACGCCCCCTTTCGCCAGCGGCCAAGAGGTCGCGGTTCGGAGACGCAACGCCTCTCCACGCGTCTCTGGCCAGTTCCTCCGGGAACACGAGGAGTGTGGTTGCGATGACCCAGGACGCTGTGCCTTCTGGGCCTTGCGGCACGACTCCCCATCGCTGCACCACTGCGGGTATGTCGACTGTCCCTTTGGTGCCACTTGTACGGTATCTGGGAGCGTGGCTTGCGCTGCCCAACCCGTCACGCTGGCTCATCCGGACGGTTCGACTCGGCTATGCGATTCAATTCGCCCGGCGACCCCCCAAGTTCAATGGCGTGCTCGAGACTTCGGTGGCAGTCCAGGACGCCCCTGTCTTGCGCGAGGAGATTGCTGTCCTCCTGGCGAAGGATGCAATCGAGCCGGTCCCTCCAGCCGAGATGAGGACGGGGTTTTACAGCCCTTACTTCATCGTGCCCAAGAAGAGCGGTGGCCTTCGACCTATCCTGGATCTGCGAGTCTTGAATCGGGCCCTACACAAGCTCCCGTTCAGGATGTTGACGCAGAAACGCATTATCAAATGCGTCCAGCCCCAGGACTGGTTTGCAGCGATCGACCTGAAAGACGCGTACTTTCATGTCTCTATCCTCCCTCGTCACAGACCGTTCCTGCGCTTTGCTTTCGAGGGTCAGGCATGGCAGTACAAGGTCCTCCCCTTCGGGCTCTCCCTGTCCCCCCGTGTCTTCACGAAGGTCGCGGAGGGCGCCCTTGCCCCACTTTGGGAAGTGGGCATCAGGATCCTCAACTATCTCGACGACTGGCTCATTATGGCCCGGTCCCGAGAAGAGTTGTGCGATCACAGGGACTTCGTGCTTCGGCACCTCAGTCAGTTGGGGCTTCAGGTCAACCGAGAGAAGAGCAAGCTCTCCCCTGTGCAGAGAATCTCTTATCTCGGTATGGAGTTAGACTCGGTGAGTATGACGGCACGTCTCACCAGCGAACGTGCCCACTCAGTGCTGAACTGCCTGAGTTCCTTCAGAGGCAGGACAGTGGTACCACTGAAACACTTTCAGAGGCTCCTGGGGCATATGGCATCCGCAGCCGCAGTCACGCCGCTCGGATTGCTTCATATGAGACCACTTCAGCACTGGTTACACTCCCGAGTCCCGAGATGGGCATGGCGCCGCGGTACACATCGTGTCACCATCACACCGATGTGTCGCCGCCTATTCAGTCCTTGGTCGGACCTTGCCTTTCTACGGGCCGGTGTGCCCTTGGAACAAGTGTCCCGGCACGTTGTTGTCACAACAGATGCCTCCAACTCGGGCTGGGGCGCGACATGCAACGGGCAGGCAGCCTCAGGGTCCTGGACAGGACCTCGACTGCTTTGGCACATCAACTGCCTGGAGTTGCTGGCAGTGCATCTAGCTTTGCGACGGTTTCGTCCGCTAGTGCTGGACAAGCACGTGTTGGTCCGCACGGACAACACTGCGGCTGTTTCGTACATCAACCGACAAGGCGGGTTACGATCACGCCGCATGTCTCAACTCGCCCGTCATCTCCTCCTCTGGAGTCAGACGTGGCTCAAGTCGCTGCGCGCTGTCCACATCCCGGGGGAGCTCAATCGTGCAGCCGACGCGCTCTCACGACAGCTCACTTTCCCCGGGGAATGGCGACTCCATCCCCAGACGGTCCAGCTGATTTGGAGTCGATTCGGGGAAGCCCAGGTAGACCTGTTTGCTTCCCACGAGTCCTCCCACTGCCAGCTGTACTATTCCCTGTCCCAGGCCCCCCTGGGCACAGATGCACTGGCACACAGCTGGCCTCGGGCTTTACGCAAGTATGCGTTTCCCCCAGTGAGCCTGCTCGCACAGACACTGTGCAAGGTCAGGGAGGACGAGGAACAGATCCTGTTGGTTGCGCCTTACTGGCCCACCCGGACCTGGTTTTCGGAACTCATGCTCCTCGTGACAGCCCCTCCCTGGCGCATCCCCCTGAGGAGAGACCTTCTCTCTCAGGGGCTTGGCACCATTTGGCACCCGCGTCCAGATCTCTGGAACCTCCACGTGTGGCTTCTAGACGGGACGCGGCAGACCTAAGTGATCTGCCCCCAGCAGTGGTAGACACTATCACTCAGGCTAGAGCCCCTTCTACGAGGCAGGCCTATGCTCTGAAGTGGAGTCTGTTCACGAATTGGTGTTCTTCTCACCGAGAAGACCCCCGGAGATGCCCGGTCAGAGTCGTGCTTTCTTTCCTGCAAGGTAGGCTGGAGCGTGGGCTGTCACCCTCCACCCTGAAGGTGTATGTGGCTGCCATTGCAGCACATCACGATGCAGTGGACGGCCGGTCCCTGGGGAGGCATGACCTGATCGTTAGGTTCCTGAGGGGTGCCAGAAGGTTACATCCTCCTAGGACACCCCTGATTCCCTCCTGGGACCTCTCTATTGTCCTGGCGGGACTTCAGAGGGGTCCCTTTGAGCCGCTGGATTCGGTTGAGCTGAAGTTCCTGTCTCTCAAGACAGCGCTCCTGATCGCGCTCACTTCCATCAAGAGGGTCGGGGACCTCCAAGCATTTTCGGTAAGTGAAGAGTGCCTTGTGTTCGGGCCGGCCTACTCTCACGTTGTCCTGAGACCCCGGCCTGGATACGTGCCCAAGGTTCCCACCACTCCCTTCCGAGACCAGGTGGTGAACCTGCAAGCGCTGCCCCTGGAGGAGGCAGATCCAGCCTTGTCGTTGCTGTGTCCCGTAAGAGCGCTCCGCATATACGTGGACCGCACCCAGAGCTTCAGAAGCTCTGAGCAGCTCCTGGTCTGCTTTGGAGGTCAGCAGAAGGGGAAGGCTGTCTCTAAGCAGAGGTTGGCCCACTGGATAGTGGACGCCATCGCCTTGGCTTACCGTTCCCAAGGCGAGCCGTGCCCCCTGGGGGTGAGGGCCCACTCCACACGGAGTGTGGCCTCCTCCTATGCGTTGGCGCACGGCGCCTCTCTGGCAGACGTTTGTCGAGCTGCGGGCTGGGCGACACCTAACACCTTTGCGAGGTTTTACAACCTCCGTGTAGAGCCAGTTTCCTCCCGTGTGTTGGGTAACAGGTAATTGGCGGGAAGGGCTGGCTGGGTGTCTCGCTTGCTGCGCCATTCCCCCTAACACGGGGATGTGAGCGCCTTCTTCTCCCAGTAGAGTTCCCCGGTTGGCGTACCCTGGTCGAGCATCCTCCAGCACCCTCGGCGTCAGACTTGGCGGAGCAGTCTGTCGCCAGGCCCAGTACTGGCGTTAGCATGCCCGGAGCCGGTCAGCCCCTGTACTGGGCTAGGTGTCCATATGGCTGGGTTCCCTACGGGTAATCCCATATGTGTATTCTTCCACGGTAAGGTTTCCCTCTTGGCAAACCCGTGTCTTCCCTTGACAGATCGCTCTGTCAGTCTCTTCTGGCAGCCGTTCCATCCCTACTCCAAGGTAGGACCTGCCTCAGAGACCCTTTCCATATGTAGTACTGCCCCCTGGGTCAGTCCATATCGGTATATCCACATGTCACCTCCCTACGGGTAGGATGTGGTCTCCGTAGCGACCTTTCCTAAAGGCTCGCTTCCCCATTGTCTTGCCAGCTGAAAGAACAAATAGGGAAGATTTGAAGCAATCTTTCTCTGAAGGTTGAAATCCCTTCCATTTACTTTATGTGGGCGGAACAGCAGCATGGCCTTCTCCAGCAGCGATGTACTCACCCTTTGGCCCCTTCGGTACCAAGGTCAGTGAATTTGCGCTGGGGCTTTGGGAAGGTTACGACCTTACGCGTAGCTTTTGTGGCACGCCAAGGCTTGTCAACAATTGCAGCGCCTCAGGGTTGTGACAAGGTTCAGGTTATGGCGTTTTCCATAGGACCCCATTTGTCGGTCGACATAACTCGTAGTGACCGACAGATAGGGAACGTCTCGGTTACGTACGTAACCCTCGTTCCCTGATGGAGGGAACGGAGACGTTATGTCCCCATGCCACAACCTTGAACCATTCGCTGTTGCCGGGACACGTTCTCGGCTCCTCAGCGTAAAACCTAATGAGTGGATGCACCTGTCGCCCTATTTATACCCGCTGGCACGGGGAGTGGCTCAGGTGTGTTAATCCACTTGCCAATTTCATTGGCGTTTTCTCTTAAAATCAGAGATGATTGGCCTCCCAAGTGAGACCCCATTTGTCGGTCGACATAACGTCTCCGTTCCCTCCATCAGGGAACGAGGGTTACGTACGTAACCGAGACGTTCCTGGATCAACATCTTTTGATGATCCTGGATCAACATTATTGTCCAAAAATATAAACTTAACACAATCCCTAACCCTAAACCTAACCTTAAACATATTTTAAACCATACAAATAATATTCTAAAAATGTGTGGTAAATGATAGCTGATTAACAAGGGTGTAGAAGCACCTAACCCTGATTTTAAGCCTAAAACAAATATTTCTTGAAAAGTGATATCTAATTTCTGATTGGTTGATTGGAATGTTGTTCCAGGGTCAACAAGGATGTCACTTGTGCTAGTGCATATATATAATAGTGTAGCTTTTGTTATGTATATTATAAATATATAAATTTGGCTTTACATTTATCTAAATTATCATGACTTTTATTGATATTGGTGCACTATTTATTTCTACTGTAATTGCCGACGTACTGTAACAGCATTGTTTACTTTTAATAATTAGCTAAGGGACATTTCAATCATCTCAGTCATTTTCTCCAGTAACTGTATAAATGCTGTCAATAGAGCTTAACTTATTAAACCAAAACATTGTTTTAAGAGCTCAGCTTTTTGAAATTGTCTTTATGAGCACTGACACTCTGTTACAGAACACTTTTATATAATTTGTGAAGACAGAGACAGAGAGAAGTGAAGAGCAACAACATTATCTCAGATAAATAAACAGTGTTCCCGTCTCTTGAGTATTTCTTCTCGTCATTTGAAATTAGTAGTAAATTAGAAGATCTTTCTCTGTGGAACATATATGCTTCTTTCTGAAACACAGTCAAAACAGAACAGAACTAGACAATCATTTGAATGAGGGCCAGAAATGACAATATGCTTTTATGTTCTAGGTTATGTGGGGGTTGCGTCTGGATTGCTAATTGCTTCATTTACTGTCTGCCTGCATCTGTACAGGCTGTATTTAAAAGAGCCATGCATTAGAGAAGTCAGCACTGGTATGAGAGCAGCTCCATACAGATGAGTTAGTCTACATCAGTCATTGAGTCTTCACGTGTACTCACCCTCCACTTCAGAGAACAATAGCCACCCCAATTATACCATTTTGAACATTAGTTTGGAAGATGCAGGTTATTCAGTGCTTGTTCCAAGAACTATAATTAAAAATGTAATGTCTGGGTTTAGAGAATGACAATGTGGTGCTTTCATAATGGTACAAAAAAACAAAAAATTGAAAGGATGTACAAATGTTTCCTGCAGTGAGTGACAGGAATATTTTAACCTCATCTGCTAATTAATGGCAACATAAAATACTAGGTTTCTTTGGACTTTTAGTGACCCTTAATGGTTCAAATTTAAGTGCATCTACAGTGTCCACAGTTTGTTTTAAAGAGGTTTGTCCACACTAGGTAAGAGGTTTTAAAGTGGTTTGGCAATGAGCAAATGTAGGCAGCTGTATAGTTTTGTGAACTAGTACCCTTTCAAAAATAAAAAATAAAAAAACGTGGGCTGGATACATTCACATTTTACAATATTAGTGCACTATACAGTTTCAAGCAGGAAATAGTGCATTATCAAACATATGAGACCATTGAGTAAAAAGGAATTAATTATCCAGCTGTAATTTTATTAAATCTGTTCAATAACAAAAAGTTAGGAATAATAATAAACATAAATTACATGTCTTTGCTAAATGCACATTACAAATTGCACCATTTTGTTTTATCCCCGCTCATTTGCTTTGCTAAAGAATTATTAAAAAGTTTTCAGTCTTTAAAGATCCATTAAATTAAATTGGACTGTAGCAGTTAGCCACTCGAGTGATTAATAAATCAACCATCACAAACCAGTAGTGCTGGATTCTTCTGCATGTTTTATGTTTCATCATTTGGGTTGAATCATCTGTGGATCCAACAGTTCAAGGGTCAGGAAAAAAAATGAAAATAAAATACAAATTAGAAATGTTTTAGTGTAGTTCTCTATTGTCACTAACTCGTAGTACTAGCATCACAACAGATAATCAAAATATCTCAACATGTTTTCAATTGTCTTCAACTGTCACAATCACAAAGTATCATTTTCACAACACAAATAAGTGTTTCATCTATATAAATGTTTCATTCGCAGTAATTGCTTTTCATAAAGCTATTATTACTATCAAACTTTTCATTTGCATACCTTCTCATTCGATTTAATACATTTGTCTGTTATTTACTGTAATCTAACTCATCTTAATAGTTTATCAGTGAATCATTTGCTGCATATATATATATATATATATATATATATATATATATATATATATATATATATATATATATATATATATATATATATATATATAGATAGATAGATAGATAGATAGATAGTATTGATTCAGTAGATACAGTTTCTAAAGAACTTGTTTGCAATTGAGGGATAACCACATGTAATTAATAATTTTTACCCTGTAATTGTTTCATCTTAGTTATAACCATAATTTTCATAAGCGTAGGTTTAGGTGAAAGTCTAGTGTAGGGGGGTAGAACATAAAGTTGGTACAGTATAAAACCTCATTAAGCCACTGCAACTAACATGATAAGAATACCAGTGTGTGTGTGTGTGTGACTACTTAACTAATATTTTGGGGGAAATTTGCACCCAGAAGTGAGCAAAACCTAACAAAATTAACTGTTTATTACTATAACTCTCATCTGAAAAATTCAGCTACAGTATAGATTCAGTCATACAGTACAGTGAGGACATTTACTGCATTGACAGTAAACTCTGTTCAAGCACAAACCCTTATGTCCATGGCATTAGATATGCAAGTGAGGTAATGTCAGTGTATTTTCTAACATGACAATTATTGCCCTTATTATTGTAATTATTTTAGCAACAAAGGTGATTTGAAACATATATTTTGCATTGTTTGCTCTTGAATGAACTGACTGATAAAAGTACCAAACTGAAAGAAGATAATTTTGTTGATTAAATCAAATGTTCTCAATATATTACAATTATCTTATGTTTTGAAACAATGATGTTAATTGAAATAATGCATAGTTGTCATGAAAGCATGAGATTAGTTTTTATAACTATCAATGTTACTGAGATCAGTTTTTTTTTTTTTTTTTTTTTTTTTTTTTTGTACAAAGTTTTTGAAAATAACCAGCTTACTTGTGGATATAGTACCAAAGATCACATAGGATATTCTAAAGTGATTTAAATTCATTATCAGGCACAAGAAAGTTTGATAAAACATTTATAATAATTGGTTTCAAAAAGTAATGCTTTCTTTGCAGTCACACATTCACTCACTCACTCACTCACTCACTCTCAGTGCTGTTAACAAGCTAGCATACAGAGTGTATGTGGATACATTTTATACAGACTTGTGTGCTTAGATGTTTGTTCCCGGCTGAAAATGAAACTTACAGTACTAATTACTTGATAGACCTAGAATTCCTGGAGTTGCTGCTGGAAGCTAAAGTGATAACTCTAAAAATAGTCTGCAACAAAACAGATTTCTCACCAGATGTTTGCTCTGAAACAGTTTTCTCTTAAATATTCTGACTTAGTTGGTTCTCAGTTTTATAGACTTTACTTTTTCATATATATATATATATATATATATATATATATATATATATATATATATATATATATATTAGTGCTGTCAAAATTAGCGCGTTAACGCATTCGATTAATTTGAAATATTTAACGCGTTAAAAAAAAAACGCAATTAACGCGGTTGCAGGTTTTTTTTATTTCCAGTTGTGGCCTGTGTGTGTTCAACGTGCAAAGAAATATGGATAAGACCAAGGAAGGACTTTTAGACGGAAAGTTTCAGTATAAAACTCTGCCGGATTACTCTTCAGTCTGCCACAAGAAACATTACTCTTCATTTAGTCTGCCACAAGAAACAGCAACATTAAAATCATGAACTCAAATGTCATTGTTTAAAAAAAAAAAAAAACAATGACTGTAACAGTGCGTAAATCAGACCTTTTTGTAACGCTAACGTTAATAAGCTTAAATGAAAATAAGGAAATAATTGTGTAGCGGAGTATTTTTTGTACACAGTGCCGCGAACTGTCAATCACTCCTGTGCGCGTGCATCACTGTCCTCCTCGCAGCTGCAGCAACTTGCGCTCTCTCTCTTCATCAAGCTTTAAAACAAAAAGGGAACAAAAAGATCATATTGTCTTTGTGCATAGGCTATAGATTAATTAGATAAATGAATATCTAAATTTGTGCCTTGCCGTCTACGGTATTTGTTTAGAACTTAGAAAAAAGATGCTGCAGCCAATGAACAGCCAGCGGGGGCTGCAGGACGACTCAACCTCCGCAGACAGTTTTTAATGTTTATCAGACAATAAATACTCAAGATTTTGCTTTAGTATAACTCGAGTTTCACACACCTTCTCCGGCCACGTTGAGTTGTTGACACTTAACAGTGGGAAAAGCGACACACGCGCTATTCACTTGTGTAACTTAAGGGTGAATGGGTAATGTAGTTTCTGCTCTGGGTGGGATGAATTAGGAAGCTTGCATTGTGAAGGGCGCTCTGAAAATCGGCAGTGCAGGTAAAAGATTAAAACCTCTATTAAAACAGATGTCCAAATGAGCGTACCGGTACGCTACAAGCACGTTCTGGGCGCATGGAGAGGTGACGGTACGCTCAAGAGCTATATTTGGAAGTGGCGGTATACTGAGTACCGGTGCGTACCGGCCCACTTAAAGCACTGGCAATGACTATACTTTGGAATTTTTTTGCAGTCCACTTAGAATTCAACATGGAAATCATTTTTGTTTTTTATTGGCATTGATTGTTTTGAAATTCAAATGGTACTTACATGCCTGTGTTTTTATTTCTGTAATAAATATGGCTTTCAAGCCAACAGTTAATTTGGAAGATATTGATGGTTTATTGCAGGTATGTTGTTTACATGAGAAAATCTGTGTTACAAGTTAAACAAAAATTCCAATAAACAATCATATTTTGAATTTAAATAGTTTCTTTGTCTTGAGTTTACATTAATTATTTACAGTTTACATTTACATATCCAAAAAGTTTCAGTCTTTTAATTGCGATTAATCGCGATTAATCGCGATTAATTTTAAAAAATTGTGCGATTAATTAGTTAATTTTTTTTAATCGATTGACAGCACTAATATATATATATATATATAAATATAGCGAGAGAGCTATAAATATATAATGTATATATTAACAAATAAATGTTTTTAATTTTTAAATGTGTTTCAAATGCTATTACACAAAAAAAAGGGAAAGAAATGTTTTATTTCATTTTGTTTTTGTTTGCTGGTTTTAGATATTTTAAGCTGGTCTCAGTCTAAAAGCCACTCTAAATCCAGCCAGGAGACTATTCGGACAAGGATTAGACCAGCAAACCAATTTAGGCTTATTAATATAACAACAACAACAATTATTAGTAGTAGTGGTAATATTGTTATAATTCAGCCTTTTTTTGTGTTTTTAACAGTTTGGGGGATTTATCAGCTGGTCAGGCATGAACTAGATCAGGCTGACCAGTTAAACCAGCTTAACATCTGCGTGGCTGAGCCACCAACATAAACCAGCTAACAGCAAACCCCCTCAGGCTAGTTACAGCATATATTTTCAAGCCAGTTATGAAGTCAGTAGTACAATAATATTATGCATGCAGCTTGAATCCTAAAGGAGATATCTGTGATTCATCTCAACTACTGCAAGAATGAGAGAGAAATCGAAAGAAAGACGCAGACGGGAGAAGGGAGTGATGTTTTTCTCACACACTCTCGAGCGCCAGTGATTTAGGACATTTTGACCAGTTCGGAGCAGTACAAAGTGTAGCGTGGCTTTGAGATCACAAGACATCAGCCGAACCTCACTTCAGTCCACACAATAGATAAATAAGTGAAAGACCAGCATAAGAGATGAGTGCAAGCAACCTCAGGCAACTTCAAAGAGAAGAAAAAATAGAGAGCAGGGAAAGAGCTTTACAGACATGTGACTCTGTTAGTACGCTGATACACTGCCCACACACTGACCCTGAAGCTTAGAAGAGGCCTGAAAGCACTCTTGCACACCCATCCTAAAGCAAACACAGGTGTATTTGCATTCAGTCGTGTTCGCACACATGCACGCTCAGATACATATTCATTATGACGATTCCTTCCGCTCTCACATCCACATGGCAGCAGCTGGATGACCTTTTGCTCCTATGACGCAGACTATCCAGTGTACATCACATGAGATCCGGTGGAGGAAGAGCAGATGAATACAATTCGGAGGAAAGAAAAACAACGAAATTCTGATTTGGTGATTTGAACAAAGCCAGACCAGAGCTTTCTAAGAACCCAAGGTTGCATTGTTGCTGGTATAGATTGGTCAGGTTCCTTTGTGTAAGGCTCAGGTGCTCATATTACCAACCGACTCAGTGTTCATAGAACAGGATGATTTCCTCTGGGTTCCTCAACAAACAGTATTCATTATTAGTTTCTAACTCCAATGTTGCCCAATAAATTCCTCACGCTCTTTCTCTCAAAACTCAGTGTCAGCGGATATTTGTCAGGAATTTCAACATTCCCAAAGCGGTTGAAGTAGAAGAAAGGGTGGAAATTGTAATTCACAAACTGTCATAACACCACCTGCCAGCTTTTGGTATCATAAACATTTTAATGGGTCAAAAGTAATTGACATTAACAGCTTTCACTAAAACTGAATTTTGCTACTAATTTAGTTAATAAAAATAAAATAAAATAAAATACATTCTAATGCAACAAAAACCCTTTTGTCATAACTGCATTTCAGTGCATGCAATCAAATTAAATGTGTAATGCACTATGTGAATTATTTTCATTGGTCATAACTGTTAATAAGGGAATCCAAATATATATTTTTTAAGTTTACTTAATGAATACATGTTTGTTTGTTTTTTTGTTTGTTAAATCCATTGAAATACATAGTTTTTGTTAAAAAAAATTTTTTTTTATTTTTAATTAAAAAATTAATTTAATTTAATTTAATTTTATTTAATCTTTTTTTTTTTTTTAAGGCCATTGAACATTATTACTATCTAAAACGATATAACGTTTTGTATCATTGTTTTTATATTTATTGATATTAAATATTTTTCAAAAAGTTCAATCCTAAATTTAATTAGGATTACTAAAATATTACTAAATATTTTAGTGGAATTACTAAAATATTTTGATGAGTAAAAACAATCTTCAACTATAAATTGTGATAAAATAACACTCATTAAGTATATTTCAGATTTTCAATTCACTTTTTACAATTCAGTTCCATTTTTATTTCATAACTAGTTACAATTGATCTGGCCTCAAAGGCCTGAGGACTCTAAAGCATTATAAAAATGATCTGTATCACGTGACCAGTCTTCAAAAGCCACATAGTATTGGTGAAAAATAGATTGAAGTTGTTACTCACTAAAATCCTTGACATCTCTATGGCTCTTTCTGTCACATTCATTGGAATTCTTGAGAGACATAATGCCTTAATAAACAGTCAATGGTTTGTGAATTAATCATTCTTTTGTGTCATATAAAATATATGTTAGTAATAGAAAATAAACAAGAATACTGGTGTGCAAAATTCTCTGTCAGTCTTCTTTACTCTGTTCTGGTGAGAGGAGTACCCGAAGGTGTTTTGTTTTTGCTTGTTTATATTTTTGTGTTTGGTTTTATTTTCAGATTTGAGGAGTATGAAGGCCCTCTACATTAATCTGCTGTCAAAAGGGGTGCAGAGATATTAATGTTTTACACACACACACACACACACACACACACACACACAAACAACCTCTGTTTAATATTTCATGTTTTCACGCTGAGGAAGTGAAAACTGAAATAAAGAGTTTGATGGAGTTCTTCTCTCAAAGAAGGGGTCATGAATTATAAAACAGCTCTTTGTACTTTTAAACCTCAAATTAAATTTACTGCCACACTCCTCACACTAGCTTAACAATAAACATATGCATATGTTTGCACATTTTGCATAATGTGGGAGCGACAAAAGTCCTCCATGACCTCCGTGATAATATTTGCTTTATGATCAAGGTTTTTTCTTAGTTTTGGAGATGCATTCAACATTGAAGCATTCAAGTTTTCGTTGAAATACTTTACAGAGCTGTACATATAAAATAAGTGTTATAAAATAAGTAAGTGCCTTATTCATATAATCAAAATAGGAACCAAGTGTTTTTTATATTTTATCTATTTACATATGTGAAACATATAAATAAATAAATAATATATATATATATATATATATATATATATATATATATATATATATATATATATATATATATATATATATATATATATATATATGCATTCTAGAATTCTAGAGAGAGAGAGAGAGAGAAAACTTATATTCAACTATTTTCATAATGAAGCAAAACAATTTGAAAAAAGTTATCTATATGGACATTACATGGCAAGTCATGTATGCCTCTTCAATTCTTCTAAATCCTACATTTAATAAACATTACTTTCACATTAACATCTTCCAGAACAGGTCCTGTGTTCTTTTTCTAGAATAGCCTTTTCTTCACAAACACTATGAGAAATAGAATCACTGTAACATGGGAATATAGGCCTAAATTGGTTTCCCACTTCAATATGAAATTCAATTAGAAAATGTTCCAGAGATTTGCCAATTGAATTTATTTTCAGTGCCAAAAAAAGAAACTGGTGGAGAGATGTGTGGAGTCCCAGCATATCCATAAAGTGGCATTTTGGGGGTCTAATACAGAGGCATTAGTCCAGGTAAATGTGCGAGGTTGATTGCTCCAGACCCGCTGTGAAAATGTCTCCATTTCTCTTTCACTCTTAATGAGAATCAATGCAGCCCTGGGGGGCATCGCACTCAAGACAAGCATCAAACTCATTTACAGCCTCTTATACACATACAAACACTCATTATATGCTATTATGTTTTCAACTTTAAATGAGATACAGCACTACAACTTTGATTAGGTGAACATGAGAGGAAGAGTGTTGTTGTTGTCAAAAAGTTCATTCTTCCTGAAGTCAGAATTTGCTGTAGTCAGTGGCACGTAAACATAAGAAAGATACTCAAGAGCAAAATACCATCATCCCAAATGCATGTTCTATATCAATTTACATATTCAGCCACGAGACAGTTAACAGAACAAAATATGATCAAATGAAACTGCACATTTCGAGGGAAAACCTGCTGTGCATGTGTTTACATGGTTTGCTAATGTATTTGGAGGAGAATGTACTGTAACATGGTGGGCTGTAAAAAAAAAAAAAGAAAAAAAAAGAGTGTGATCACTTAAATAAATGCGTGTGTGCAAACACAGCCACAGACCTGTATTGTGGTACAATATTTTATATTTTAATCAAAATTTCAAGGACTCAGAAATCCCTTATATCTATGACCTTTACCTGACCTATATGTGACCTATTCTGTCCTTCCAGCAGATGTAAATGGTAAATGGCTTGTTTATTTTGTGTGATCTCCACTAAGGTCAGATTGCATATTAATAAGTGATGATATGTGCATATAAATCATGGATGGGATGAGGGATGGGAAATATAAGGGAACAATTCTGCTTCTGGTTGCGCTTAAATTTAGCATGAAATGAAAATTCACTTGTTTATCTGTTTTCTAAATGCATTTAATTGATCTTATTGTGAGGGATTCATTCATGCATGCGTATCATAAAAAATAAAATTAAAAAGAGCTTGTAATATATATCAAAATCTCATAACAAGATTTCTACAATGGTTCAGTGTTCTAAAGATTTTGTCATCATTTACTCACCCTCGGGTTGTTCCAAAGCTGTATTAGTTTCTTGATTAATTCTTAATTATTATTAATTAATCACTCTTAAATTTGAGGAAGAACTATTTGGAAAACAGTAATGGATTTCCACAGCCATAATAAATGTAAATAACAAAGTGTCAGTTTAAGGTTCATAGAGTTGGAAATGAATTACTTGTGGTTCAATACATCTTTCAGATTCATTGAGAAACAGTTATAAATGATCCCTAAGTGTTTGTAATTCACTAAAAAGTTCCAGCTCATTACATGAAAATCTGGTTATGAAAATAACCAACTTAGAGCTCATTGTCATTGAGAATCTGATTTTGTTCCATCCATACTGACAACAGAATACATGCAAGAGAACCGATTACAGAACCAAACATCATGAAAATCATTTGGTTAATATGTGCTGCAAGCATACAATAAAAAAATAAAAAATAAAAAAAATAAGTTAGCATGATTGGTGCAATTCTGTAACGTGGCGTAAAAAGATGAAACAGTAACTAAATTAGCTATTTTGCTAACATTATCCGATAGCCCACATGGCCAAGTCAAGTCAGTAAAGTCATTTCAGAGAAAAAGCAAGTATTTTGATTTAAGATTATGGAAAAACATTTTTCTTTGAAGTAACATGAAGCAATCAGTTGAACACAATAAAGACAGCAATAGGCATTGAGAAACTAAACGGGATTCATGTTGACTTCACATGATTTTGCTATTGCCATAATGAATGAATGAGGGAGTTACGGAAGAGGATGAGATACTCCTTGTCCTTTGAGAACACTTACGGATGTTGTTGTCTTAAAAGCCATAGGAGGTTCAAAGACATAAAGAAATACCCACACTGCTACAGAATCATTCACATGTGCACAAAGCACACACACACCAGCGTCCTGCATGCACACACACACACACACACACTCCACACATTGATTAATACATGGTGTCAGTGGGAGATGTGCAGCACTTGTGAAATGGAGATTCATTTACATAATAAAATCACTGGAATATCACACTCGCACACACTGACAGCATAAAATCACACCACAAATGGAAAAGTGAGAGGGGCTGAAGTGAAGAGAGGAAAGGAGAATAGTACACAGAAAGAAAAGTGAGGGATGAAAGGAAAATAAGTGTCTGATGAGAGATACTAGAAATTTACATGCCCTGAGAGCAATGGCACACAAACACAGGCATATTTCACTAGCAGTTTCCAAGACCATGGTACACTCCTACTTTTTGTGACATAAATCATATGTTTCTTGTTGTGAGAACTATTAGATTTGTTATTAGATAAAGTAAACATGAAATGTTAATTTTAAACACCTTAAGTGTCTGTATCACCCACTTAAATTGTGATTTTGGTCTGATAATAACTCTAAAACTTTACATATCATTGTGTTAAGACTTCTTCCCACATTTTATAAATATATTCCCTTGTTTTACTTAAATCATGCATGACCATGTTTTAACTAAACTAAAACAAGGAAAGGAACTAGTGCAATTTACCTAAAATGAGGGAACAAATTAGGATAGTGTGGCTGCAATTTACTTAAAATATGGGAATGAATTAGTCTCTGAATTATTCATATTTTGTTCGACCACCTAAGACCAGACTCCATTTTGTACCCTATTTGTGTAAAGTGCCTATTCTTTTAGAAAGATGTATATTTCATTATTCCAGTTTTCATTATTCTATTTATCACGTTTAGATTTTGTCAGCTCAGATTTCTGCTGTAGTTCCCCAGGCCTCTGTCTGAAATCAATGTTGATGCATGACAGAATTAGCCAAGTGAGACTAACTGACCACAGAGTGCTGTTAGAGTTCTGCTATTGACTAGTGGTCCTGGGGCTCTTTCTCCATCCAAAGTACGAAGTCTAAACACTATCCATGGTTCCACGAGGACTGAATGACTGTTTCAGACCTCCATGTGCACTTCACTGCACAATTTTGCTTCTGTGTTTTATACACATATTCAGGGGGTTACATGTTCGTTACGAATGGGTATTCATTTTATTTTATTCTAGAATTATTCTGGCTACTTGTGATAATATACTATGCCATTTTATAGTTTTACTCTTAGTAAATCTTGTGAAATGTTTTGTGCTATGCACATTTTTCCATTTGACTGGCATTTGCTTTTATGCATTTTTGGCTCAATATCTTGCAATAAGCATATACTTGATGTAAGACGTATTCACTGATTTATTAGAATCTGCATTAACTTCACATACTGTATGTGCTTACAGTTTGTAACTTCCAGAGTGCTCGATTCTCATTGTATATGTGATTGAAACCAGACTGAGAATGCAGCATTATGTAGTTTATTGTACTTACAGCAGCAGCAGCATAAAATAGTATTAAACAGTCATGGAAATTTTTTTATATTGCTTACATTTTTGCCAAATACCTAGCTTTTGTTAGACTTTTTAATGGATAATTGATTTCACTGACATTTGCTCATTAAGCAGATGCTATAATCAACAGTGATTGACACATGATTGACACAACCAGAAAAACAAAACCATGTGTTTTTTTTTGTTTGTTTTTGTTTTTTTACAACTAGGATTATAAATGGAATAAATAATTACTTAGCTAATCTCTCATTTTTAATGTAATAACTTATGAATATAAATATAGTAAAATAAATATAAAACTGCCTTTAAAAACATTTATGTCAACGTCAATGTTGTCAAAACGGTCCCTTGTCACACGAATCCGTCAAAAGGACTAAAAACACTGTATAATGCATGCCAGGCCAGTAGTTGGCGATGCCACTTTGTAAAGGAACTTTACGCACATGCACACATAACTATAGACTGAACACGTAATATGCATGGTCATTTTCACAAAGTTTACACACAAACATAACAGGCATCATTTGTGTAAATGAATGGCTAAATTGCATAAAAAGTGGTGCCATGTAAGTGTCCATTAATCAATTTTCAAAAATGTATACACTCTCTTGATAACTTGTTTTAAGTAGAAAAGAAAAATCTTAACATGGAAATGCAAATGGCAAGAGATTATTTCAGTGATGTCCGTAATTACCAGAGAAGTACTGTTTGGTTTCAGAAACCCCCATTGGTTGGTGTGACACATTAGAGCTCTGATTGGCCACAGTGTTTCCCACTGGCATTATGAGCGATTAAGATTAATGTCTGTCATATAAGGCAGTTACAGTAGTAGTATCCATTGACAAACAGACTATGGGAGTGTGAAATATGAGCCTATTTACAGAGGAAAGACCCAGGGCTGTGACTTAACATAAGCACCATGCTTCAGTCTCTGTTCACCTGGAGATCAGCCCCAAGCAGGGCTTTAACTAATACACCTGTCACCCCATTTCACACCCACACGGGCTCCCAAACCCACACAAACAGTCTCGCTATGTGTCTGGATCTTTTTCCTTTTGTTTTCTCATTCTTTCATGTACAAAGACCTGTACACCCGGTCTAGGAAAACTCCCCTGACTTTAATTAAGATTACACATCTGCTATCAAGAAGTGAGATGTGAAGACACCGACTTGACATCGTAAACAAATACTGAATCACACACCTGCACGTGTCAGGAAAGGAGAAAACACGCTTGATGAATTTCACTGCCAAAGAAGGTTCATTGTCAGAAGTGTAGTGATTTATTAGTGCAGCTCTCACACAAGTCAGTTTGGTGCATTTCGTGTAAACAAAAAAAAAAAAAGTTGTACAATTTGCATGGGAAAACTTTGGATTTTGGACAAACTATTAAAGGTGCTGTCAATTAGCTACATTTTGGCTAAATTTCACAGGCTAAAAAAGGTCAGTTGTCTAACTGTCAGTAGTGTAGATATATGAAGCATGGCTCACACAGAAGTCACATTCAAACCAAGCAATTATCTGCTGGCCAACATGTAGAATTTGCATGACCAACTAAACCCATTGTGAAATCTTTTGGCCTCACGCTTCTTCTGAAAGTTCCTTCTGAAACGAGTGTGAATTTGCATGAGCAATTGGACTCAAAGTTTGCTTGGGAAATTATGCGGCATTTAAAAAAATTTCAGATCAAATGAATTTCTCTTTAAATGACCTGGTTTGCTAACCAAAATTTACCAAACAGTGGTAAATGTGTCCAAACATTAAAGGATTTCACACATAGGTGTGTCCACATTAGCATACATTTCGTGAAAATTCAGAGGAAAAAAATGTCTGTTGTCAGAAGTGTAGTTGTAATGAAGCACAGCTCAGATAGAAGCCACTTTAAAACAAAGCAACTTCTTGTTGGTCAATTCAGTAAACATTAAAAGTTTTTGCAAACTAAAGGTGTGGTGAAAAAAAAAAAAGCAAAAAATGGCTAATATAATGTATTATGTACAGCTCCCACAAAGAAGTAACTTTCAAACCAAGCAACTTACTGTTGGTCCATGTAGCAAATTTGAATGACTATTTAATGTTGAAATGTGCATGTAAACAGCAAAATACAGTCATTTTGGGAGTTTCGCACCAGGGTGAAAAACTTCATCACACGGTTTTTGCTCATTTTGAAGTTTGTTAAACAAATTTGCAGTTTATATTAAGTGGCCTTAACTACTATGTACTTACATTTTAATTAATAATTTAGTACAATGTACTTATTATGTACATACATGTTTTTACATTGTACTTATATTTAAAAAAAAACTACATGTAGTTACATCTGTATTTAATTTCTGTAATTACATTTATAATTACACTGTTGACCCATACTTTACACCTTAACCCACCCCTAAACTTACCCATACCTCCAACCCTCTCCCTAACCTTACCCCATCCCACCTCAATAGCAGCAAAAGTGTTTTGCAATACAATATGAACACAATAAGTACATTGTACTTATTTTTAATGTAAGTACATAGTAGTTAAGGCCACTTAATATAAAGTGGGACTGAAAGCTTCTTAGTTTGACAGTGACTTCGGTGTCAGCTGTCCTGATATATCTGTTTTGCCTGCTAAGTTTTGTGACAGCACCTTAATGATAAATGTGACCGCATCTTAACAAGGTTAAAAGTAGAATTTAAAAAATAATGTCGGCTGTACATTTTTGATAGCTTTATAGTGCAAAATCAAACGCCCACTCCATCTGCTCCTTCCTCTTCAGATAACGGCTCTCCATTCAGATCACACACTTCATTTACAGCCCTCAGACTTCTGCACTAATTACACCTCATATCAAAAGGCACAAGGGCTGACATGTCCTACAAAGAGCCTGATTAAAGCCTCACATAAACACACATGTATCCTCACACGATTTATTAGCCAGAGGGCCGAAAGGATATTTTACCTCAGAAGATAACATCTCAACTCTTAATGGCCCACTGAACAATCGCGCACACACACACACATATACACACACACACACAGCGCGTAGAGGAATGGCAGGTTTTCATGGCACATCCTGTGGGCCCTTTGACTGGCGTGGAGGAATGAGACAGGTTCTCCACTAACAAGCCAACTTTTTTTTATTTCCTCTCCTGTCAGATGGCTGTAATATTAATCCGTGGTGCTGTGAGATAGGAAACTCCTAGCATGCAATTTCCGTCTGTTTCTTGCAAAGAAGAGATCGTATTGATCAGCGGATGTCTCTGAGCGTCCACGTGGGCATGTGCGATCACATATTATATATTACGTGCACATCCCTCTCAAGGACGTTCTTCAAACAGGAGGCCTGTCAGTCAACTGCTGGCTGGATTAAATTGAAGAATGCATTTGTAGCCATTTTCCTTCCTCCTAACTTGTAAACACACACACACACCAGTACCTGCTGCACCCATCCATCAGCACAGCTTTATTTGCTTGCTCTGTTAAATATTTGGATTCCAGCTCTGTATTTGTCGTTGTTGGTTAAAGCTTCACCTGCATGTGGTGTTTTTCCTTTAACGTCGTAAACACACGGGATTGGATTTGGTACCTGAGACAGGACAACAGAGATGAATGGATAAGATAGGTTTATATTAGGGCTGTTTAACTGAATTTACTATGTATTGTGGTTATTATTTAATTCAATTGTGCTCATATATAAGTATTTGTTGAGAAAATAATTTAGTTAAATATCATGGCATTCCAAAAATTTCAATTTGAAAGATTACTATTTCTGTTTCGTTCTGTTGCACTGCCCAGATGTTTTTGAACATAAGGAAGCATCTCCTTTGAATAGCTCATCTAGAGGCATTCAACAGTGATTTGCTGTGTCAATGCATCTCAAAAGTAATTTCATTTACAACTAGTCCTGGCATTTTCTGGTGACATTTTTTTCCCTCTAAACCAGTTAAGTGCAAACCCCGCCAAAAAGTCTATTCTAAAAAATGTATTTGTCACATCATTTACATTACTGATTAAACAATTCTGAAACACATATTAAACCCTACTCTAAAACCTAACCTCGACCTTGGTATAGCATGGTAGCAGATTGCAAAAGATTGCATTACTGTTTGTCACGATCTGATCCATGAATTATTTTTCTTTTCTTGAAAGCTGACTGCGTGATTGATTTAACCAATAAAATCTGTTGTGGAGAAGGGTTTGTGCTTAACTGCTTTGGGGAAAAATCACACACATGGGTGACCTTTGACCAGTGACAAATGATTAGTTGTTATTGGGTGGGAAATTATTATCTTAATATATATGAGCAGCAGTTCATTGTGGCAGCTACTACTGTTAGTGAAGCTCATCTTCATACACAAGACGATTACATACTTCTATGTGATTTTGATGTCTATATGAACAAATTATGCATGGAAAACTGTCAAATTACTGTCATTCTGACTGAGTATGATGCATGCATTCATAATTGTTCATCTAGTAAATGATATGACGTATTTTCACTGCTGCAGATGAAACTAATTCTTTCTGTTTTCACCAGCAATACATCTCATTTGTGATAAGATTTTAAAAGGCTAATTTTTACTGTTATTTTTTAAGAATTAATCACACTAAATTAACACGTCAAATTGAGAGTTCTAGTGTAAAATCATATCGGTTTCAGTGGCTGAGAATGATCATAAATGAAGGGAGAGGAAAAAAAGCCTAGCCTAACTACATGAATTCATGAACAATGATGACATATTTGATTTATCCTAAAGAAAACAATTGTACAAGAAGTTTAAATATTAAGACAGCCAGTGGTGGAAAAATAAGGGAGTACTGAAATGGTTTCAGGAAGAGAAAGGGTGGAGAAGACCTACAAATGAGTTAACTGGTAACAATGATCTCTTTAAGATCAACTGTAAGTGTGTACTGCAAGTGAGATGGTCAGATGTCCTCCAGGCATCTCCACTTTGTTGTCTCCACCAGTAAATTCTAACTTTGGTATCTGCGTCTGATTCTTCAAAGAACGAGACAAGTTGCTGTAATAGACCACAAACATTATTTTATCTAACTGTCTAATGTTTGAGATGGTTTAAGAGTGTGTGGAGGCAAACAGAGAGATGACGATCAAGCTAATGAGCAGCTAGCACAATGAATCATTAATCTACCAGTATATCATGCGTGTGTGTGTGTGTGTGTGAGAGAGAGAGAGAGAGAGAGAGAGAGAGAGAGAGAGAGCTGGTGAGAGACAGCACTGAATCATCACCATCACTGCCCACAAACAACTCATATCTCTAATAAATAGCTTTTACAATCACACCTCTCTCCCCCTCACTCTCACTCCATCTATTTTTCAATTTTTCTCCTGTTGTTTTTGCTGGCCTCTTTCCTTCGGTTATGCTATCTAGCCACAGTAAAGTGCGGGAGTATTTCCGGTACTCTCTGGCTTTAAGGGATAATGTTCTGCATCACGGAGAATCCAGATGCAGGAAGTGCAGGTGGCTCTCCGGCGCTGGTGATTGATTTCCATGCAAAGAGAAAGCAGTTCATATTCCCTGATGTGCCCTGACAGGACTTCCTAAACACCACCCACACACACACACACACACACACACACGCACACACACACATATACACAAACACACATTTTAATCTTTGAGAGATGCATTTAGCAGAGCAAATCGGTCACCTCCAACACTTAAACATCATCTTCCTCACAATGGTCAAGATCAAATAGTGCTACCACACCTGCAGACAAGGCCTGAATGCTATACTGGCACAAAAAAAAAACAAAAAAAAACTGATTTGATATAATATTTGTAAAATTTTCTGAATATCCTGGTCAGTGTTTTCAGTATAATAAAATATAACCTTTTAGATTGCAATTGTTTCCTTCAGCAGTTTATCTCATCAAACACAGACCAGAGGTTAAACAAAAGTAAAGTCATTTGCTCTATTTAGTACATCATTTATTATGAAATATCATATTTTATGCAATAATTATTTAGATAAAGCACACATTCACTACCATTTAAAAGGTTTTTTTTTTATTTGTCTGTTATTTGATCAAAAATACAGTAAAAACAATATAATTAAGATTTTTTTAAGTGTTTATTATTATTATTATTATTATTATTATTATTATTATTATTATTATTATTATTATTATTATCAAATGTCATTTATTTGTGTGATTTTCAGCATCATTACTCCAGACTTCAATTTCACACACTGTCAAAAAATCATTTTGATATGATTTGATGTTTAAGAAACATTTATTATGATCAATGTTGAGAACAGTTGTGCTGCTTCACATTTTTGTGAAAACCATGATAATTCTTCAGGATTCTTTGCTGAACAGAGAGTTCAAAAGAACATTTTTAAAAATAGAAAGCTTTTATAAGAATGCAAACAATTTTTGAACAATTTAATGCAAAGTTGCAGAATTTATTTCTTCAAACAAAAAAGCATACCAAATTTTAAAGGGTGGTGTGTACAAGTAAAGGGAACTGTTGTTTTTATATCGATCTATCCATCCATTCATCAACATAAAATGTTTTAAAAATCTTCCTCTCTCCATATATATTCATTCCACAACAGTTAATCCAATTGTGTGATTTTCTTTTCTTTTCTCTTCTTTTCTTTTCTTTTCTTTTCTTTTCTTTTCTTAAAAAGGAACTGTCAATGTGTAAGTGCACTGAAATATGTAAATAAATAAATAAATACATTATGAGACTAATCACAAATTGCTGACATCAAATAGCTGAATCTTGTGACAGCTTCATTTGACAGTTTCATTTCATCAGTCACCAGAGGCTGTTTATATGCTTCCTAAAGCATCGATTTAGTACCCTGAATTGGTACCAGAGCCAAAAATGTTGGTATCGATCCAAGGCTACTCCAGACAGCAGTTAGAATTATCACTGGTGCTGACTGAGCTTCTCTTTTGTTCTGTTTGCAAATCTTAGGCAAATCGTTTGCATCTCAATGAGAGGGCTCTATCAACATATTAAATATGTCAAAATTAGTTAATAACTGTAAATGCCAGAACTGACATATAAATGTGAGCATGATTATTTTTTTATAGCACAGAGAGATGTTTTTCCAGACCTGTTGTTTTGGTGCTTTGGTTTTAGATTGGAAACAGGTGGTTCATAATTACACAAATGAAAGATTATTGTTCTAATTGTTATTCATCCAATTATGTACAAAACGTGATTTGATGACATGTGATACTTTCATAAGAGGGAATGTGGTATTCAAAGCAGCTGGAAGAGCAACAGTAAAAATTAACAAGATATCAGCTTGACTCTTTGTTAATTATAAACATTATATGGAAAAATATTGTTCAATGTATTTTTGGCTCTCTATATGTCTCTATAAGTCTCTATATGTAGCCCAGATGCAATACATGGTGCTTTATTCCATCATAAATCAGCACGCTCAGTAGAGTAGATACCTCATGGAAATTATATATAACAAACACAAGATAACCACAAATAATATGGAATATTTAGTTAATAATGCATGATGCGAAGGACCGCTTTATCTCCTGGCTTGCATTACACATCTTGAATTTCTCACTTGGAGGCGTGTGAGTTATTGGGAATGTATGTGATAATATACCACGTGTATGTGGTTTGAATTTCATCTTTACGTTGAGATACCAGGTGCTATGACCCGACATCATAACAGTGTTGTGAAAGCAACTATATTGAAGCTGTAGTGGGACGACATCTATAGAAGTGCATTACCGGCAGATGAAATATTCTGCAATTAGAGCATTGTTCCAACAGACACACACACACACACACACACACACACACACACACACACACACACACACACACAAATCAAGACGCCTTGAAATCATTTGATGAGCACAATTTTCTGATGTATTTCCTGTTGGAACACAAAGTTGGATACATTAAAGGACTCATCCATCTCTCCGTTTATTGGTTTAATGTATTTTAAAAGAAAATTGTCACATCTGTGAACATGGTTCACTACCGTGCTTATTTGTAGTGGCAGGGACATTCTAAATGTAAAGAGCACTCTATTGACAAATGGAAAAAAATAAATAATTTAAAATAGAATATGTTACCATTATTTACATTATTTATATATAACTTTATATAAGAGAAAGACTGGGCTTTACGAAATATGAACTTTCTATGAATCAAAAAATTGTATCATGGTTTTCAGAAAACTGTAGGCCTACAACTGTTTTGAACTGTTTTTCTTGGAGCACCAAATTAAAATATTAGAATCATTTCTGAATTATCATGTCCTATACAGAACTGTAATATATTGCCCTCTATCAAGAGTGATATTTCCATTTATGTCAATAAGGTGACATATAATTTTCACATGTGTACATTCCCTGGGTAGGTGAAGATATACGTATATAATAATACATATATAACAAATATATAATCCCTATATATATATATATATATTATTTTTTTTTTAATTTTTTTATTTTTTTTTTACATAGTATTATCAGTATCATCCATATGTCAATATATATATATATATATATATATATATATATATATACAGACACACGACTTTATTGAAACAACATATATATACTATGTGTATGTTTATATTGTTGTTTGTAACATACACATAAACATACATATTTGTATGGACTACATATATATGTTAATATATGAAACTGCTCCAGTTTCTAAAAGGTTTCATATATGTTTCTACTTCATATGACAATATATTGTCACAAGTCGGTCAGGCTCATCACTCAGCCCCTCAGAGCGCACTCCCTCACCTGAGTATTAATCACCAGCACTTGATCACAATTCAATCATCAACTCACCACCACATAAAAGCACACACCTCAGTCAGCCTTGTCTGATATCATGGCTACACCGCAGAACTTCTTTTGTCGTAGTTACTTCCATTGGTTCCTCTAACTTACTCTAACTTACATTTCTCCAGAGATCTCGTCTTCAAAATCTTCCTCTCCAACGTCATTGCCGAAGTGTGTGCAACCCTTCAGCCTTCCTGGTCACCCCATTGTCTGTAAGCTGCCCATTGCCATTAACTAACTCTCCAATGGATATACCCACCTGCATCTCTTCCCCTGCCACCATCATTTACTGTTGCAATACATTTACTGTCAACCAACCTTCTGTTCCCGAGTCCCTTTGTTACATGTACATACAAATTTAAAGATGGGGTCACACTACATACCAGAGTAATGGCTGCTAAAATTCAGCCATCACAGGAAAATGTTATAAATTAATATATAAATAAAAAATCTTACTGACCCAACACTTTTGAATGGAATCAAATACATGGTTACAAACAACCGCTTTTAACTAAACAAATGGGGTAATCAGTAAATAATTTATTTGAAAAGTTAATTGGTGAAGTTAATTTATATAAACCATGCAAACAAATCAATTCACTAATATGAATCAGACTCCCCAAAGCTATTTATGATAGAGAAGAATGGTTTGATTATTACCTCAGCTTGTTGTAAAACGGTGGGCACAATAAAATATGTGGGAAAATACAACACAACACTGATTTTTGGAAAAAGTAGCTCGTTATACAGCTGCGCTATTGTCATGCTCCTGAAAGAGTTAGTGTGTTGCTACTTTTAGCCACTTACTTCCCAACGCTGCAACACTGCTCCATACTGCTACTGTATTTGTCAGATAATGTGTGTGTGTGTGTTTGAGAGAGAGAGAGAGAGAGAGAGATAGTGTAAGAGAATGTGTGTACTGTAACAAAGGACCCCTGCAGAGATGATTTAAGGGAGGATAATGGAAGTGACCGATTGCATAGAGCTCACATCCTCAAGCTGCAAGTCTTTCTTTCATTCTCTCCTCCCAACATAGGTGTACGCTCGCACATAGTGTCGAGATGCATTTCTGACTCGGACTTTAATGCAGGGGCCATTATTCAACTTTCTGAATACCCTCATGCATAATGTATAAGCAGAGATGTGATTCCTATCCCAATTCATTTATTATTGCACTTAGAGACAAATCCTACTGTAATTTCATTTTCAAAGTGAATCAGATTCTTGCACTGCAGAAATATTTAGACTGATATCAGTAGACCTTTGAATCAGTCGTATCTCGGAGTCGCCTAGAGTGCTCATGCTCATAGTCTCATATTAATGAGACTACTTATAGCACCAGCACTGCCTCCAAAACCGCAATAAACTCCACGAAATAAATCACATTATATATTACTTCTTTCATTTTGACCACAGCTGTAGCATTTCTCTGTAATATATCGTTGCTTTCCAGATGGTTAGAGGTTTGATTTAGGTAAATATCTAATACTCTGATTACTCTGGCAGTTCCCAACGTGCCACCTCATTCGTCTGGGATATGCAACTGTCTGCTTCTGTCTGCCAGGTTTGGGACTTACAAACTAAACGTTTTTTTCCAAAACATTTTACAGTAACGAGCAACTTTTTCCAATGAGTAGCTGTGTAGTGTGACCAAGCGCTATATGGCACTGCCTAAGCCCACGGATTAATCAAACTTATTATTAATTGTTTGTTTGTTTGTTTTCGTACAATTGTATCTCTCATATGTGTTGGAAGATACAATTCATTCTACTGAACCTGTTTTTCTTAGAGAGTACTGCAGTGATTATATATATATATATATATATATATATATATATATATATATATATATATATATATATATATATATATTATTTTTTTTACCTTAAATACAATCGCCAGAAGTAATCAATAAATACAGACTTTACCATGAAATTTAACATCAGCACCTTTAAGCTTCTGACAGCTCTTTCAGTTTATTTAAAAAAAATAATGACTCTCCGAAAGTTTGCTAGAATTGTGTTGGTGTGATTAAAAACACAAAAAGTCTGTGAAAGCAGACTAGTGATGAGTGTTCCAGTTCAGCATGACCCTGTTTAATGTCCCTGAAACCTCTGTAAACCCATTTAGCCACTTGGAAAGCAACTGGCATTTTTAAAGCCAAGTAAGTTTTAACAATAAAATCACAGTGTGGAATACTAATGTACTTTATGTTGTAGAATAAAGCACTGTTAAGCACCAATTTGGCCTACAAAAATATATCACATCTGCAATACACTCTCATATGAAGCTTTGGAGAGTCAAATTAATTTTTGTGAAATGGCTCATTTAGAAAGGTTCTCATTCATGCTCTTTCAAGTAAATGGATTTGTTCTTAATAGTTTTCTTTTGATTCATTCAAAATAATTGGTTAATTCTAAACGGTAATTTCTCTCATATGTAAAACATACACTTCATTGTAGTGAATAACTTGTACTACAATGTAACTACAGTATGTTTTCATCAACCTTAAAAAAAATGTGTTTATACTGTACCCCTGAGTAGCTACTCTTTTGTTTGTAGCTTTTGACTGCTTCAGATTATGATAAGCTAGATTCAGAGTAGCTCCCCCAACACTGCTGTCTACACAGCTTATTGTTTGAATGATTTCCTGCAAAACCCTCTTGTTAAAAAGACATTTATCAATGCAAACTTCCTAATACATATTATCAGCGGCTCTTTGGAGAGCAGGAATATTGATCATAAAACGTCTTGTCGACATGGGCCGCAAATTTACCAGTATTGATTGCATTGCTTGAATATCAATGGTACTGACCTTAACCCATCCTAAGCACCTTCGTTCCCTCGATAAAAAGTGTTATGCTAATGAAGCATCTTTATGTTGATGCAGCATTTAAACATAAGGAAACACAGTAGAGACCGAGTCAGTGGCAGGCAATAAATGAGCAAAGTCAAAGTTCATTCTCAATCGTGCTGTCAGTTAGATGTTGCAATACGCCTCTCTAAATTAGATTCAAGATTTCGAACAAAGGAACGGCTCTGGGTCTGAATAAAACATTTCCTTATTCACAACTTTTGCTGCCTCCATAAAGCAGTAGAAAAGATCAAATTCAGGGAGATAGAAGGGAAAAAATGCACCCGTGATGGGGGCTGTCATCTTCCATTCGTGACGAGGGAAAATAATTTACATGGCAGTGGATGGAGTTGTAGGCTTTTTCCGAAAGAGTCATGTCTAGAATAGTAATAGAGATATATCTTTTGCTTGTTAAGTGTAAATTCTTGTAGAATGTGAAGTGAAAGATGTTTTTCTCATCATTTACAGGCCTTGACTAATTTTTTAATTCTCAAAGGTCTTAGAGGGTAGCAGAAATAATTGTAACACTTCTGGTTTTTGCTCATTTTATTGGAAAATGTTTAGCCTTACCTTTGAAATTTTGCCTCAAACGTCTTTGCCACATATTTAAGTCATAATCTGTGTTAATAATATTTTACATTTAAGTGAGCCAGTTTATATTTAGGATCAGTTAAACTGTTAAGTACAAAAGGGTCTGTTACATTCCCTAGTGCTGAATACTCGTCCCAAACAGTGGTATGTTATAAATGTAATGATATATCTTAAGGTAGTGTAGACATCACACATACACAACATCCTCAAACTCTATACATGTTTAATATTATTGACATAAATTCATATTTATATTTAGTTATATTTATATACACATTTTTGGGAAGACTTGCATAACATCGCATAACACTTTTTTTGTGGGAAGATTTGCATTACACTATACACAAAGAAAGAAGGCGTAACTTTTATTCTTGCCGTAGTATTGTTGCTGCTGGCGCCATGTCATGGAGACGCTCTGTGTTACATTGTGAAACCCAAACTACTCTGTTTGGCCTTCCAAAAGAGGACACAACTAGAAATCTGAGGTTAAGTTTTATTTATAACACTGTTGCAGAACAGTACAACCCAAATATTCAAGTGTGTGTAGCAAATTTTACAGAGGAAAGTTTCCTGAACATGATAATGGGCATAACATTTCCATCACACGCTAGAGGTATTCGGCCAATCAAAACTCATTAGATAGATGGGCAATCAGAGCACAGCCCGCTCTTCAGAAAGATGAGCTTTCTAAAAATATATGCGTCCATGAAAGGCTGATAATAGAGGAGCAACAATAGTGTACAGTATGTTCAAAATAATGTTTTTTTAACTTGAAATTGAGTAAACACAAATGCATTACTATTACACATTGCAATACTATCATCCTGGTTAACTGGCAAATTACCCATTTTAAATCTTACATTTATGTCTAAAAAACTTTTCACAAGTTTCGGAAAGTTTTTTTCGAGTATGGCTCTGTGTGACGTTAGATGGAGCGGAATTTCCTTATATGGGTCCTAAGGCACTTCTGCCGGAAGAGCGCGTGCTCCCGTATAGCGAGGCTGAGCAGCACAGACATTTCACTGTAGTGATGGGAAGTTCGATTCTTTTCCACAAACCGGTTCTTTCGGACGGTTCGATTCAATAAACCGATTGAAAAAAACGGTTCATCGGTTCTTTCACGCTCGACGTAATGCCGTCATTGGCGATGACGTAATGGCGTCACGTCTATCAAACATTCAAATATATAAAGTCAGTAATCATAACTTTAGTCAGTTAAAACCTCATAATCATGAAAAGTTTACATTTGAGTTTTGCAACAACACCTAAATACAGTAACAGCAATAATGTGCATATGAGGATTTAAGTCTTGAAGATATAAAGTAAATAAATTAGGTGTCATCAGCGCAGAAACCATGATCCACTTACTAAACATAATCCATTGCGATGTATTTGTTATTAAATGAACTTACGTTTCGCTAGATTGCCCTTCATCCAAGCCCTCGAAAACCCGCGCTCATAACATTACTAGTACAGAATCAGAATCAATCACCAAAAGAATCCCTACAGTTCAGACATGCTGTGAGTCAGTTGGCTTCACGTTGATTCGCGCATGCGCAGTATCATCAGTTCATCGGTTCTCAATTCGGACGTGTCCGACAGAAACGATTCTCGGTTGAGTGTACTGATGATCCGAAAACTGATGCAACCGGTTCTTGACTCCAGAACGAGAATCGCTCTAACAGGCACGTGCTGCAGTTCAGTGTCATCAGCTGCTCTACTCGTGTTCATGTTCTGTTTACTACAAACTCAATTTGTGAATGTGTCATCATTAACTATAAATACAGTACAGATATCTCATAAATCATCCCTTATTCCTACATTAAACATAAGAGTCTTTAGTCTTAATTATTTTCCAACTTCCCTGAAAACCCATTTGGCCTATACATTATATACAATATACAGATTGGAAACATTAATCTTAAAAAAATAATAATAATAAAAAAAAATCAAAATAAAATATAGTTATTTTATCAAACTTTCCGATGTTTAACAAAATACTTACAAAATTACACGCATGCGCAATATCATCAGTTCATCGGTTCTCAATTCGGACGCGTCCGACAGAAACGATTCTCGGTTGAGTGTACTGGTGATCCGAAAACCGAAGCAACCGGTTCTTGACTCAAGAACGAGAATCAGCTCATCGGTTCTCAAATCGGACGCGTCCGACAGAAACGATTCTCGGTTGAGTGTACTGGTGATCCGAAAACCGAAGCAACCGGTTCTTGACTCGAGAACGAGAACTGCTCCAGCAGTGGGCGTGTTCGTTCATTATCTGGCTCGGCTCGGTGTTCATCTTCAGTTCGGTCTTCACAGCATTTCATTCAGTGTACTGTTTGAGTAAATGGATTACCCCGGGATATTGGTTTATTCTGACTCAGAGGGAGTGTCAGTCATGTTAAAAAAGTTAATAGCTTAAGTAATTTGTGGATTTATGCTTATTGGAGACGTGAACCGTTTCAAACGATTCAGTTCGATTTGGTGAACTGGTTCAACCGGTTCACTAAGAAGAACCGGTTAAATTGAATGATTCGTTCACGAATCGGCCATCACTATTTCACTGATCAGAGCAATTCACTGATCAGAGCGAGAGCGTCGCGAAAAGTCACAAAAGAAGTGTGTTTTTGGTTACCAGGGCAAGACAACCCTGCACAGATTACCAAAAAAAAAACAGCATTAAGGGACCAGTGGATGGAGTTTATTTTTACAGAGCATCAACGGAGTTGTGCAAGTGTTTTTGTTTGTTCCCTGCATTACAAAGATGCTTGTTCACAAGGCCCAGTTTGACGACGGATTTGCGTATCGTTTATTTCTTAAGGATGATGCAATCCCAAGGAAAAAGTGTCACGATCGTGTGTTGGAACCGCAGGCGGTGAGTAAAACTGCTTCAAATATCTCTGCCTCCTTGTTAGTGCGTCCCCTCCCATGCCAGAGACCCGGGTTCGAGCTCCGCTCGGAGTCGTTGCTGCTGCTGCTCTCGTTCAGTTTCAGCCTCGGGATCTGATTCTGGATCATAAATAAACGGTTGAATCTGACTGTTAGCCATGGTTTGTTTTGGATGATGGATTTTCCCTCACGGTAATGTCACAGCTTCCACATGCTCTCAACGCAAAAGACTATCTTTCTCTTATGAATATAATAAAACTAAAGACTTTTTGGATTTATGAAGGATGCAGTACTACTCTATATGTACTCAAGATTAACAGGATATTGAGTGAAAACGAGCACCCCCCCCCCCCTAAAAAGTTGTGCCTGCTCAATTGTGCTCCTTCCTGCAAAAAAAAAAGAAAAAAAACTCTGTGATGATTTTCAGTCAGGTTTCAGGCCCCAACATAGCACAGAAACTGCACTTGTTAAAATTACAAATCACTTGTTTCTTGCGTCAGACCAAGGCTGCATCTCATTGCTAGTTTTACTTGATCTTAGTAATGTGTTTGACACCATCGATCAAGACATACTCACAGATCGATTACAAAAGTATACAGTTATTCAAGGGTAGGCTTTAAGATGATTCAGATCCTACCTGTCCTATCGCTACCATTTTGTTTATTTAAATGGGGTGTCATCTCATTTATCATCAGTAAAATATGGAGTGCCACAAGGATCTGTCCTAGGTCCTCTGCTTTTTTCAATATACATGTTGCCCCTTGGAAATATTATTAGAAAATACAGGATTAATTTCCACTGATGACTTATGCTGATGATACTCAACTATTTATCTCAATGAGATCAGGTGAAACTTCTAAATTATATAAGGTAACAGTGTGTGTTAAAAATGTAAAAGTTTGAATGACCAATAATTTCCTCCTATTAAATTTGCATAAGACAGAGATATTACTTATTGGACCAAAAAATTGTACACAGAATCTCATAGATTACAGTTTGCAACTAGACGTATGTAATGTTACTTCCTCTACAGTCAAAAATCTGGGTGTTATATTAGACAGCAACTTGAAAACCATATTTTCCATGTTACAAAAACATGTTACACCATTCTTAGTAAACATGTTAAACCTATTAAACATGTTACCTGTTTCTGATGCAGAAAAGCTAGTTCATGTATTCATGACCTCTTGACTGAACTATTGTATTGCACTGCTAGGTGATGGTCCTGCATCTTCAATAAACAAGCTACAGGTATCCAAAATGCAGCAGCTAGAGTCCTTACCAGGTCAAGAAAATCAGAATCAGAATCAGAATGAGCTTTATTGCCAGGTATGTTTACACATACGAGGAATTTGTTTTTGTGACAGAAGCTCCGCAGTACAACAGAATGACAGCGACAGAACATGAAACACATAATAAAAGAATAAAAAATACAAATAAGTAGATAGTGAATGACAATATACAAATGACAATTGTAGGCAGGTATATTACAAAATGCAGTTATGTATGTACATGTGTATTATGTGCAAAATTTAAGTGTATACTAAGTATGTGTGTTAGATAAATAAAGTGTATGTGTATATAAATATAAAGTGTAGTGTGTTTGCCGTTATTATCAGCTGTTCATAAGATGGATTGCCTGAGGGAAGAAACTGGTCCTGTGTCTGGTCGTTCTAGTGCTCAGTGCTCTGTAGCGTCGACCAGATGGCAACAGTTCAAAGAGGTAGTGTGCTGGATGTGAGGGGTCCAGAGTGATTTTGACAGCCCTTTTTCTCACTCTGGATAAGTACAGTTCTTGAATAGAAGGGAGGGTTGTACCAATGATTCGCTCAGCAGTCCGGACTACCCTCTGTAGTCTTCTGAGGTCAGATTTAGAAGCTGAGCTGAACCAGACAGTTACTGAAGTGCAGAGGATGGATTCAATGATGGTGGAGTAGAACTGTTTCAGCAGCTCCTGTGGCAGGTTAAACGATTTAAATAGTATCATATTACCCCAATTCTACAGTCTCTGCACTAGCTACCTTAAGTAAAGTTCCGTTTCTGTTACAAAATAGTATTACTCACCTATAAGGCCCTTAACAAATTAAACACAAAACTTTAAAGTAGAAAGACTGAACTTGTATTTTCTTGTAAAACCTCCTCCAGTAGTCTTGTTTTATTTACAGCTTCAAAAAAATAATTTGTTGTATGTTTCATTTTTTGTATGTGTAAGTTGTCCAAACTTTTATAACTTTCATTCTTCACAAAATAATATTTTCTCTCAGTCATTTTGTCCATAAATTGAGGGTCAATGGATCCAAAACAACATTAGACCCAATGACCATTGTATCAGGATGTGACTGGATAAATGAATGAATGAATGAATGAATGAATAAATAAATGAACAAATAAAGTCACATGTAATGTTCAAACAGACAATAATTCCCAGAGGAGCAATCACATAAAATGATCATGCATTAATTTAGCTCATTATTGTCATATGCAGTATAATGCCATCATATTCCTGTGCTGCGTTAACTTACTGCATAATCTCAACATAATGACATTGCTGCATGTGATGAAGTTGCATGTCAATGTAGCTTCATGCTAAGCATGCTAGAGGCTATATTGGATCCATGTTGGTAATGGGGGGCATTCAAGGGTGGATTGCCATAGCCTCATGCTAACCTGGTCTGTCAGCAGAATGTAATATAATGAGGCATTGCGCTTCATTGTTTGGCTTGCTGCCTGTCTGATACACTGCTGCTCGGCTGCCTTTGATCATTAAGCCAAACCACGTCACCGCCCCTGGTGTCATGAATTATAACGTGCCGATCTTTGATCTTAACAAATATTTTTTCCCATTTTCTGGCCCTTGGTGGGTGATGAGTTACATTCCCTAACAAGGCAGTTCTGTTGTGGATCACAGAATAAATAATTTACCCCTGAAAGGAGCACAGCCAAGCAGTTTTCTCTTTTATTCGGTGCTATTGTCTTTGCTCATGCTTCTCTGTCTCCTCTTTCTGGCCTTTGTGGAGTTTTTAAAAAACACAAATAGAAATCTAGTCTGTTAACGTACGTCAAGTAGCAATTTAAGGTAATATTATTCACTGTCCTGAAGGTTTCCAAGAATTCTTTACAATTTGTCATGCTTAACGATTTACTCCTGCATGTCTATAATGAAAGTCAACAGGAATTGTACTGAACATTCTACTGAACACAATTAGGATGAACATATCAGAGAAACCTAGGCAAGGAAACAGACTGAAGATGTCTTGCCTCTCGGTTTGTCTGACACACTGTACTGTGACCTTCACACCATCAACCTCACACATCCAAGGTCCTTTCACGCGCGCACACACACACACATATTGTGCAACCTTGTACATGATGGTCAGACTCTTTGTGAAATCGAAATGCACATCCCCTCCATATGGCATCATTGGCTTCCATGTTTAGTGTGATTAACACACACACACACACACAAAACTGCCATTTCCATTTATTCATAAAGTCAATTTAAGTGGAAAAGAAAAACACCCACAAAACTCCACATGAAGGGGATATATTTGCTAGAGGTTCTTTGCTGTCTTGGTGATTTTAATCTTCACACAGTAATGCATTTGACAGCCATGGAAAATTAAAGACATTAGCTCAGCACTTCAAATTGAATCTACAGGTCTGAATAATATATTATGTTGAGATGTTGCATGTGTTCAGTGATAAACAACCCCAGTGAAATGCCCTCCGAGTGGCAGCATGATAATTATTAGCCCTTGTTAACTATTGGGCTCAAGAGCACTTTGCGGGAGGAAGAGCAGATGTGAGAATTTGCTCCCCAAACCACCAAGATTGTGAGTCATTGGGAGCTCAAAACACCTGGATAATCCTCCAATGGAATGAGTTTAGGCATGGCGGCACAACAGCACTCTGTGTTAATGCTGACATAATAAATCACATAAATATCTGTGTACTGCAGGTGGAAAACTAAAAGCTCTGTTTTAAGATTCTCTGTAGTATGTCTTTGTGGAATTATATTGCATGAATTGAATATACAGTGCTTGTTGAGTCAACTTTAGCAGCTCATCTGTAGCAACTGATTTACTGTGAAATGAATTGTGATATTTTATACATTTTCATGTCATTTGTTGGTTTGTTCCCTGCTTAAAAAGTAGCAGCTTTAATCAGCCAGTAAACCACCACAGGCCAGTTTAAGATGTTTCTTTCTCCAGCTCGGTTGTCGATGTAAAATTAGCCAGCTGAACATCTGCTTGGCCAGACTGGGAAACCTCTTGAACCAGATTAGACCAGCTAAGACCAGCAAAGCACATTAGGCTGGTTAAGGATGTTTTATTTTTTATTTTTATTATTATTATTATTATTATTATTATTATTATTATTATTATTATTATTATTAATTTGGTTTAGTTTAACAGTCTTAGAGAGGTTTTAGAGACAAGCCAGACAGTTTAATACTAGCTATGACCAGCAAACCACCGTAGACAGATTTAAGATATTTATTTAGCAAGACAGTCAATCTGGTTTAGTTAACTGGTTTTAAAGACATTTTGGTCACCTTTCAGTTGTTGGAACTGGAAAATGAGCTGACTGAACAGCGAACATCAGCTTGGCCAGATTATTATTGGGAACACCTTGCTAGTACAGGACGGACCTCGTTTTGCCTTCAGAACTGCCTTAATTATTGTTGTTGGAAACATTCCTCAGAGATTTTGGTCCATATTGACATGATAGCATCACACAGTTACTGCAGATTTGTCGCCTGCACATCCATGATGTGAATCTCCCATTCCATCACATCCCAAAACAATGTATCCATGATTTAATGCTCTTTATGTCAAATTCTGACCCTACTGAGCCCGTCTGAGTATTTCAACCATCAACCATTCCATGTTCAAGTCACTTTAATCCCCTTTCTTCCCCATTCTAATGCTCTGTTTGAACTTCAGCAAGTCATCTTTACCACATCTAGATGCCTAAATGCATTGAGTTGCTTCCATGTGATTGGCTGCATTTTAATCATCAGCTGCAAATCTTTTTAATATGTAAACATACTTATGTACTGTGAGTCATTGTAGTCTTCTCTCCCAGTATCAGGAAAAAGTCCTCCATAAAATGTGCTACACACACTTGAATAATTGGGTTCAACTGTTCTGGAACAGTGTTATGAATACAACCACTGATTTCTAGTTGTGTCCTCTTTTGGAAGACCAAAGAAAGTAGTTTCACTTTCACAATTAAACAGCATCTCCACGACATGACGCCGTGCAGCAAGAATCGGTTACACCTTCTTTCTTTCCATGAACATTTGGGAAGCGTTATGCAAATCTTCCCACATCGTCAATACACTGTCAATAAAGGAGACAAACCAATGGGCCATTGTCTGCTCTCTGGCTGATGGTCCTCTGGCCATGGGCCGTAGGTTTGGTCTCAGCTTTGGTGGGGACACCCCCATAACCCCTCCCAACCCCCCTATTAGTTTGTTGAAAGATACCAGTGATTAAATGGTCATTTAAAATAACTGTATAATCTCAAAAATGCACTCTCAAAAAAAGAAAAATCTGAGACTGTGTAATGCTGAACAATCAAAAGTTTTATTAAGATAAATTATTATGTACATTAGTATTTACACTAACAAAAATACTCTGCCACAAGGAAACCAACCTAAATAAATAAATATAATAACCTTTTCTATTATAAACACTATTTACCCTCCAGTACACTCATGTTTATGTTGACTGCAAGATTCTAAGTTAAGGTAACTTACAGGCTAATTGACATTCAGTTACTTGCTAACGTAGCATTCTATCATCCTGGGTAACACATACTATCACCAGTTAATACTATTTTCCACAGTAGAATATGCATTTGAAAGCCTGGTCAGTCACTACTGCTAGTTTATTTTTGTGGCTAGCTAGTTATTTTGCCTACTTACACTCTGACTGTGCATTATGAAAAAGCTTCCTATGTCCCCTTTCTTCTTCTTGGATGGCATCTACAAAGTACAAAAAGGGGCAAAAAACAAACAAACGGAATATTAAAATGTTTTTACTCTGGCCTTTGTATGTGGCAGAGAGACAGCCCTTGTAACTTACCGTCGGCGTTGTCAACATGCGCGTAAACACAAGCCACCGCACTCGCTGCTAGTGCAAGCACAAAAGTAGTCCCGTCCCGCGCGTTTAGACAGTCAGATACCCCGCCACCAGTCAAATTATGGCGTTTCTTGTACTGTCGTCATCCTGGCCGTTAGAATTTATCCAAATAGCAGTTCAAAGGAGCTTGCTAAATATTGGTGGGGACAAATTTGTTATCTCAAAATATTGATAGGGACTAGTACCTAGTGTCCCCCCCTAAACCTACGCCCATGCCATGCCAAAAAAATTAATAAACATTCTGTCGGCCCCTTAAGTCCCCTTAAGGGAAAATTATGCCCATTATGCCAGATTACCAATCCAGCCCTGATACTATAATAAAACTGAACTTAAAATACATTCAACAATGTAAGTTGATTTAGTAGAAAAGTGCTTGAAGTAAAATGTATAAAACAATGTAAATGTTAATAAAATTTTAGCATATTATAGTTCAACTCATACATGTGTTTATTATGTAATTCACCAGTATGACTTTGCTTTGGTTTCATGTAACACATCTAATATTGATTTAATTCTCTATATCAGCATTAAAAGGTTTTGCTCTTTTGCTGTTTTATTTAGCCTAATTGTACAATGACTCTGTGAACCCAAACACAATATAAATTCTCCCTAGAATTGCACTGCTGCATTCAAGCCTTTCTCACATTTAACAGATAACAAAAAATGGCTTTTAAAGTTGTGAATAGGATTTACCAACAAGAAATATTTACTAACAAGCCAAACACTAGTTAGATAAGGACAATAATTGATTAACTATATACAGAGAAATTCTGTTGTCAAGTAGATTGTTGCTTTGTTTGTTGATTTATTTCAACTTGAGTGCATATGATAAGACTTGACAATAATGAAGAGCTGACATTTAAAGCATGGGAAGGTTTTTAAAACCTTTGTTGTGTAGCATCTGCCACTCTATAAAACTGTATCCTTTTGAAGGATGTCAGTTTTAGGAAAGAGTGGCTAAAATATCCAATAAATATCCCAAAAATATAAAATAAAAAAGGGGTCTGATCATTAATACTGACTTTATACATTTATGCTTATTGTTTTATGAATCTGTCACAATGCAATGTAGGATTTACAGTGAGGCTGTTACAAAATAATTGGGTTAACAAAATTTTAAGTTACATATTATATGTGAAGTTTCTCATTTAACATTTGAAGAGGGCATTTACTTTAAGTTTTACATTAAAAAAAGGAATATTGACAGTTAATAGTTTTAAATCATTAAGATTTTTTGTGTGAATAGTGTTCATTGTGAAAGGAGTATCTTATGCTCACCGAAGCCTCATTGATTTTATCCAATAAACAGTAACAATATGTGAAATATTTCAATTTAAAAGGTGCTATAAAAAAAAAAAAAAAAAAAAAAAAAAAAAAAATTATATAAACATTATATATATAAACATTTCTACATTTTTAAATACAACACTTTATCTTGCACTTTTTAAATGAGGTTTTTTTTTTTTTTTTTTTTTTAAATAACCGTTCTTTCTTGCAACAGAGAATCTAAGTTGTTGGAACCCCATACAATGAGTCAGTTTCAACAGAACATGAGGGTTCAGACATAGAAATAGTGTCACAGGTGTTGGTGTATAAAGCAAGTACACGAAGGAAATAAAGTAGTTTTTAATGATCCACAGGAATGGTGGAATAAGAACCAACAACACCAGAGGGCCAACTGACGGAGACTGCACCAATGGATGAGGAGCCCAGGATGGAGCCAAGCAGATGGGAAGCCAGAGTTATACGGAGGGTCAAGAGGGCCAAGGTGGCGATGAAGGCACAGGCAACAGAGGTTGGGCTACGGAAGACCGCAGTGGAGCCGGAGTAACTAAGGATGAAGGAGGAACCAGAGGGAAGGAGGAGCCTGACAGAGCCGGAGGGATGGAGATGAGGAGAAGCCAGAGGAGTGGAGCCCCAAGGCGACGGATGGTTGATGACTGACCAAGGCAGAGCCAGAGGGACGAGGGAGGCCGATGGAGCTGGTGGGATGACAGGCCACAGTGCAGACGAGGGAGCTAAGTGCCAAGGTGGAGCCAATGGGGTCGAAGGACCAAGGTGGAGTCCAGGGTTTGGAGGCTGGAGGCAGAGACAGGGGATCCTCATGCCAAGGCGGAGCTGGAGACTGGAAGTCCTGAGGTGGATAGGAGTGCCCAGATGGCACTGACTGAGGGTGAGCGGAGGGACTGACAGGCTTAGGGTTAGATAGGGTTGAGGAACTGGCTAGTTTGAGAGGAGGTGGGAGAGGGAACACAGAAGGACTTGGGCTGGGAGGAATGCAGGAGAATCAGGACTGAAAACTCCCTCGGGAACGGACGATGTTGCCGGCTTGCCTTGGCGATGATCAGCTCTGTCACGGCGGGCTCAGCCTCTCCGTCTGCAGTGTGCTCAGGCAGTAATTCCGTGCTGAGGGATGATGGCTGGCTGGTCTCTGGTTCAGGAGTGGGTCTGGAGATATCCTCCTCAGCGGGGCAGACAGTGAACGGTGATCCATTATTCTCCAGCACCCACTCCACGAAAGTGGCAAAATCCTCTTTGGGACCGTTCACTGGTAATCATGCCTTACACTGATCACTCAGGCCGGTGTAATAAAAAAATAAAATAAAAAAACACAGAGCGAGCGCAATCTGGGGTAAACAGGAACAGGTGTGGGGATAATTAATTAACTACACGAGAAAAGGAACATGACCAAATAACAATAGAAGTCCATAACTATGACACATGGGGTAGATATACAGATATATTCAATGATGTGCTTTTGGGTACAAACACCAAAACATCCACACACAAACAAGGACCAGGACATGGACACACTGTGTTCTGACTGTCTAGAAGTCAGCAGCATCTGGTTCAGAGTAAAGACAAAAGAGATAAATCACCACTGCCAGATTTGAGCCTATAAAAAGGAGAGAGAGAGAGAGAGAGAGAGAGAGTAGGACCTAAGAGAAAGATAACAAATGTTCTACAGCACAGAAGAGGGTATGTAGAAAACAAATGGTGAGCTAAGAGTTAGCGTTGCAGGACATAGAGACTAATCGGTGTCTGTTGAGGTTGTTAGTGATTCAAGGTTGTTGCAAAGAAAATGGAAGCTACATCCATGACTCACAAATGAGACTGTACAAGTTCATTATCACAGTGCGGCGGTCAAAGGAGCCTCATCTGGTGTTCATTTGGTGATACTTGCACTTTTGTTTTATTTCATAGACAATCGATTTTTCTCGATTTTTACTTCATTAAGTATATATTTCAAATATCTGCACTGTATAACCGAACAGTGAAGTTAATCAAATTAAATTAGTTAATTGCACTCAGATAATGAAAGTTCATTGGACTTAATTTAAATAAGTTCTGTAAACTCAAATTTTGTTGCATTTTCTAGTTCCCAGCATGCTTTGCATCAGAAAACAAGGAAAATAAATGTAGAAATTAAGTGTTATTTTGTGTGTTTTTACAGGGACAAAAGTTCAATGTTGTGTTATATTAGAATTTACAAAGGTTTCTGTTATGTTGGTTTTGTAGTGATACCATTGTGTTAAAGAGTAGGGCCTGTGGTTAGGATGAGGATGGACAGCAAAAGACTAAACCTGAGTGTATTTCCCACATTATATGAGTTGAAAAATAGAGAAAATTTTGAGTGAATTACTCCCTAATTATAAGTTGAGAAATATAATTATTTAAAGGGGGGGGGGGGTTGAGTATGGCTCTGTGTGACGTTAGATGGAGCATAATTTCCTTATATGGGTCCTAGGGCACTTCTGCCGGAAGAGCGCACGCTCCCGTATAGTGAGGCTGAGCACAGTACTGATCTAAGCGATTCAATGATCAGAGCAAGAGCGTCGCGAAAAGTCACAAAAGAAGTGTGTTTTTGGTTGCCAGGGCAAGACAACCCTTCACAGATTACCAAAAAAAAAAAAAAAAACAGCATTAAGGGACCAGTCGATGGAGTTTTTTTTTTTTACAGAGCATCTACGGAGTTGTGCAAGTGTTTGTTCCCTGCATTTCGAAGATGCTTGTTTTACAAACAAGGCCCAGTTTGATGCCGGATTTGCGTATCGTTTATTTCTTAAGGATGATGCAATCCCAACGAAAAAGGGTCACGATCGTGTGTTGGAACCCCAGGCGGTGAGTAAAACTGCTTAAAATATTGCTGCCTCCTTGTTAGTGCGTTCCCTCCCATGCCGAGACCAGGGTTCGAGCCCCGCTCGGAGCGAGTCGTTGCTGCTGCTGCTTTTGTTCAGTTTCAGCCTCTGGATCTGATTCTGGATCATAAATAAACGGCTGAATCTGCCTGTAAGCCATGGATTGCTTTGGATGATGGCTTTTTCCTCATGGTAATGTCACAGTTAGTTTCCACTTGCTCTCAACGTAAAAGCCTACTGGCGCTCGTGATTCTTTAGCTCCGCCCACACGTCACGCCTCCAGTTTTTCCGGGAAAAATCGTTCTTTTTCTTATGAATCTTTTTCTTATGAATATAATAAAACTAAAGACTTTTTGGAGTTATGAAGGATGCAGTACTACTCTATAGGTACTCAAGATTAACATGAGATTGAGTGAAAACGAGCATTTCACCCCCCCCCCCCACCCCCCTTAAGATAACATTGAGATAATTTAAGGCAACTGGAAATGTATTTTTTTTTTTTTTTATTTTATGTAAACTTAAAACATTTAAAAACATACCTTAAATATTTTTGTGTAATCTGTTACAAAATATTTTTTGAGTTCTGTGAACTTTTTACTGTAGGGTTTACAGTGTCTAGCCTACTGGAGTAGTTTTATTTTGAGTGACTTTTACTTTTATGTTACTTTTCACTTCATTACCTTTCATAAAACATATTGTTCCTCCTTATCTTTAAATAAAGAAATCATCACATGCTCCGGGACGCAGAAGCGGTGTCCGATACATAAAAGAACTGGTTCTTTTCAGTGAACATGTTAAATTGGTTTCGCAAATCGCACCATGTAAAGGGTGATCTGTTTAAGTCCACTGAAATGCATGTTCACGTCAAAGTGAAGGTTTTGGGTAAAAATAAATAAATGAATAAATACACATAAAAAAATAACACAGATTAAAAATAATTAATGCACGTTCACCGTTTGCCAAGTGTTGTTAATTTAGCCCTATGTGACATCTGTTTTTTCTGTGAATAAAAAACAAAGTATGAAAAATTCCCAGATTTTTTATTTGATTCTATTTTTTACAAAAAAATATGATTTAATTCAGATTATTTTAATAAGTAATTAAATTAATTAAATTATTAATTTGCTTTGTATATGAAGACCAAATCACAGTAGCACGACATAGACTGTCCCATTTCAAAGGTTCCTTCAAATGTGGACTCAAAATGCAGCTTTACAAATGTATCCTTTGCGGAACTAAACTAATCCAACTGGCTCAAATGTTGACTTACATCTTTTTAAGACTTGGTTTTATAGACAGCTTATAGTTTTTTATTATTTACATAAATGGATCGTTTAGACAACACTGGATTTGACCCAGGAAAGATGAAGCCCCTGAATTGGGATACAGCAACAGATTACATGTAGCCTTTTTGTAAGCTCATTATTAAAACGTAAAATACATAAATACAATACTTGGACTGTCAATCAGGGTTCATTTTATTGCAGTTGATTATTAAGAAAGAAAGAAAGAAAGAAAGAAAGACAGACAGAAAGAAAGAAAGATTAGTGATTGCTTATAACCAAAAGTTAGATCACAATGGAATGAAAAAAATGTAGTGATCAAACACATGGATGATTTAATATGATTCATCAACTTACATTTAAATCATTTTTAACTGATTGATAACCCTAAAATGCATAAATGTGAATGTCATTTCAATCTTGATATATTTGTGTCAAATGAATCAAACAGCTTATTAGAGAACAATAGCATGCATCCCCATTTAAACTGATTTATTTTAACCTTAATGAGCTAGCTCTTGTTTTCATCACCATGGGATCAGTTTATGACCCATTGCTCTTCAGTTTGCTACTCATAAAATATTCAGTTCTTTTCACGCTCATCAAATGCCTCTAGATGCTTTTTAGAAAAAGACGACAAAGACCTCTTGTGTTGTCAGACAGTTAGAGGATGCACTCATCTCCTAGCAACTAGTTAGCAGCCTACTCTGATAACACACTGCTAAGGTGAAAGTCAGACAAAGCTTAATCTGATTACACTGCCAAAATGTACACAGAACTGTCTTTGTCTAATATCAGGCCAACAGCACCTCACAATAGCCTACTATATTGTTTATTTCAAATAGCATGATGTAAGTAGGAAAAAATGCCAAGAGCTTTAGGGGGGCTGCAAGTGGGGGTAACAGAGTGGTGTTTACTGTTGCATTGTTTTCGGTGAACACTATGAGACTTTGTTGTATTATGCAGTATGGTTATTAAGGTTTTGAAGTCTGAGCTGGTTTAACTGGATAAAAAAAGGCTAGGTTGTGTGCATGGCCCAAGTGCTAGTGTGTGTGGAGGCAGTGAAAGAGGATCAGGATGAGTATTGATCCCAGACAAATGCATTTCTACTCAAGGTCGCACTGCTTTGAACCTGCACACATACACACGTTCGCAAAAAAAAAGTGAAGAAAAGCTGCTGATCTTATTTAGGGGAGGTTATAACCCTGTCATCCTGCCCGTGTCAGATTCCACACATTCATTTAGGCCTTTCTCATGCAAGTGACCGGCTCGGTCCAGTTCACCTCAGGTTTCATTTGCATCTCATTCCCAGAGCCCTGTATGCTAATCAGACTAAGCAAGTAACATTTATATGTCAACGTGTGGTCATTTAGTTGTGCGAATCGATGCTTTAAAGGGGGTTACGGATGGTGAAGAGCTGTGCCGATTGTGATTGACAGGTTGGGAGTCGGTGACTCGCTAGACAGGTCACAATATTTCAGCTGGCAGTCAAATATTAGGACAACTTTCATGACACAAATACAGTCTGGGTCAGAAATATTATCCGCACACACACACACACACATAGATAGAGTCATCAGAGGGAAGCAAGTCCACAAAAACAGGACATGACAGTGCAGGTGACACCAGGCGTTTTGAGTTGGGCGTCATGGCAACAGGGGTCAGAGGTGAAAGGAGCATGCGGCACAGACATGATGATGAGAGAGCGTGCTGCAGCAAGAAGTGAGGGGAAGAAGATAGTGTGTGTGTTTGTGTGTGTGTAAGGAAAGATGGGCTTGATAAATACTTGCTCTGTTCCAAAACCTAGAGAACTGCCTTGCTGTATCCTGAATACATTTAAAACTGCCTTATAAAACAGCATAGTAACTGAAACAGACCCTCATACGTGACCTTTTTCTGGTCCCCCTGCCTGGTCATGTTGGGCTTTTGCTTGGTTTTAGAGGGGTTTGGGGCATGATGCTAAGCTAAAGAAACATTTAGACATTAGAATTGAACATTAGAATTGACACAGAATTTGAGGTTGACTTTTACATTAGCATATTGCTAAGCAACATGAAGTGTGTTATTAGTATGTTGTTAAGTTGATGTAGATTTTGACAGCATGAATTGCAAAGCTAAGGATGAAGAGTTTGATATTAGTATGTTGCTAAGCTAATGACAGAGTTTGACATTAGCATGTTGGTAAGCTAATGATGTAGAGTGGTTCATCTCAATCAGCTCCCTAGTTCAGTAGTCAAGGCACTGATCAGGCAGTTGGCCATTTTAAGGGCTGTCTCATTTGTAAAATATTTCCAGTGCACTGGAATGTTCGCTCCCTGAAAAATCTCACAGTACATCGCAAAAACTAGGGAGCATTGGTGCTCACTATCCTCCATTACCGGAAAATGCATCACATTTCTGAAGCGCCAAACATAAAACGCATGACCTAACTTGATAATTATAATGACACCCGATAGAAGATTTGAAAAGACATATAAATGTTTTTGTATATTTCAACATAAACATTTACAATTAATATTCAGCTGAAATGTTGTAAGAACATGTAAAAGAACTGTGTTTAAATGAGAATAAAATAATAAGAATATCTAAAAGAGATTGGTCCTGCCTGTTTTTGATTAATCACAATGGTGACATTCTATAATGCTATCCGGTGACGCTGCACGTAGTCATGTCACTGGAAATCAAATAATCATTGTCCCAATGTGAAGTGAACCAGGAGGGAACTTGTCAGTGACTGAATTCCTGTTCACGATACTGATTCACGAGCTTGAATGCTAGGAAGCTTATTGAGATTCACCCCAGGTTAACATCAGCATGTTGGTAAACTAATGACTAATTTTTAAACTTGTACCTCAGTCAGGCATAACGACAAGTCACACAATGAAGTCGAAAACACAACACAGAAGTAGCATATATATATATATATATATATATATATATATATATATATAGTGTATATATATATATATATATATATATATATATATATATAAAGTACAGTACAGACCAAAAGTTTGGACACACCTTCTCATTCAAAGAGTTTTCTTTATTTTCATGACTATGAAAATTGTAGATTCACACTGAAGGCATCAAAACTATGAATTAACACAAGTGGAATTATATATGGAATTATATACATAACAAAAAAAGTGTGAAACAACTGAAATTATGTCATATTGTAGGTTCTTCAAAGTAGCCACCTTTTGCTTTGATTACTGCTTTGCACACTCTTGGCATTCTCTTGATGAGCTTCAAGAGGTAGTCACCTGAAATGGTCTTCCAACAGTCTTGAAGGAGTTCCCCGAGAGATGCTTAGCACTTGTTGGCCCTTTTGCCTTCAGTCTGCGGTCCAGCTCACCCCTAAACCATCTCGATTGGGTCCAGGTCCGGTGACTGTGGAGGCCAGGTCATCTGGCGCAGCACCCCATCACTCTCCTTCTTGGTCAAATAGCCCTTGATAATTTCAAGTGTGACTCTACAATTTTCATAGTCATGAAAATAAAGAAAACTCTTTGAATGAGAAGGTGTGTCCAAACTTTTATATATCATATAGGTGTTTCCTCCAAGGAGTCAAGGTCATGGATAAAAAAAAATAATAATAAAAATACATTGCTAATTTTACAAATTTAACGTTAAAAAGTGTATAAAGAACTGTATTTCTAAACAAACATTGTTTTAACAGATCCTCTCAAACATGCCAAATTTGTCTGGGGATAATTGGGAATGATTTATGGAAAATCACGAGATATGATTGGATGTGACTGGATATGTTCGGCTGCCTGTGATTGGTTCATGCGATTAAATCCTGCCTCTTGTGTGTGGTCGTGAATCAATCTGAATGAACAATATAATGGCGTTTATTGGAAGACTGATTTAAAAAGTAAGTAAACAACTTGCACACTTAGATATAACCACTTTTGCAACCATTTAAAATGGCATGAAAACATGATCTGTGAGAGTTTTTAGGGAGTAATTAGCCTGGTGAAATTTAAAGTAAATCTCTGTGTCTGAGACCAATACCAAACTTGAATTACTTATGATCCGAAAAATTCAAAAATAGTTTTATTCTAATAAATAAAATATCAATTACATCGTTAATAGATAAATATTTGACAGCAAAGTTTTTACAATACAAGAGGAAAGCTTCAGTGCTTTGGAAGGCTTTGTTTCACAAAAACACTAAGTTTAACTATTTTTTACGTATATTAAATTAATTTAGTATAGTTTTTTGACTTCATAGTTGCCACTTCTTCTCTGCCTGCTAATTTTGATGAATCTTTCTGATCATTCTGGGATTGCCTTCTTCACACTGCTGCTTTAGAATAGCCAAAAGAATAAAAATTGTTGCCTTAAAAAAAAACTGCTAACTAGGGTTTGGAACATAGCCCCTGACTTGTAACAGTGACATGGTTTCATTTAGCTGTTAGTTCTAAGTTGATCAGAAATGGCAGCTATATATACATCATATCTTAGAGGATAATATTTTTGGACAACATCCTGGGGATCTGACAGCTGTGTGAAATGGGTCACGAACCAGTCAACACAAACTGAAACCCTTTGGAGTATGCAGTGGACACTGACATCATGAAATACTGTTGATATTTTATGGGCAAGTGGAACTTATTAATATCAAAGTGAATATAGAATATATATATACTTACCCTGACCTTAATTTTCCATATGGGTGAATTTTGCATTACTTTCCAAGTAGATATCTTATTAAACTGGTTCTAGAAAATAGACTCTTAAATAGAAAGGAAGGAAGCCCAAACATTTCTATATATGAGAAGACCACTAACCATTTCAAATTAACTTTAAAGCATGTTGAAAATCTTTTAGAATGTAGAAAGAGCACAGAACATCTCTCAGCAGTCTATTTAACAATAACGGAGGCAGAGGAGGCTGTAAATAGTTTTCCCTCAGCGCACAGCTTAATATACAATAGTAGAAATAGCTACAGGAGCCAGAGATTTTTTATTCTTTTTATCTCTCTATCTCTATAGTCTGGACTGAATTCAAGTGGTGAACTATCACTCGTTCCTGTACCTCTTTTCCAGTGCTCCCTAAAGGCCTCTGTTGGTTAGCAACCCACACGTCTGATATGTATTTAAAAAACATCAAAGTACATTATTTAACAAGCATGTTGGAGAGGCAGACCGAGTTAGAGAGAGAGGTGGAGAGACCCTGAACATCACGAAGAAGCGAGAGAGCCAAATAAATTTTGCAAAGTACAAAAACTTTTTCAACTTCATCTGAAGAGTATTTATTCATTTATTTCTTTATTACTTAGTGTTATAGAAAGTTTTTGTGTCAATCTTGGCCACTGCGTCTACTGCTGTGAAAATAAACCCACTCAGTACAACCCAAAAACACTTATCAACACATGGTTAGTATAATCATATGCATGCATACAGTTTAGAACATTTTTTCCCATACATGTCCTGGTTAGGATTTCTAAATGGCCTAAAATGTCGAGGTTTTGGCTTTTTCTCCATGGTTTTCAGACTTGTTGAAGGTAATGTATAAAAAACAAACAAAGCCAAAACCTAATAATTTTAGGCAATTAAGAAATCCCGGGTAGAAAATGTCTGGTAAAAAGTGGAGGTTCCAACGCTCTTCTTATGACCATTTCTTACTTATTTTACGAGGTGGCTAATTCGTACAAATTCGTACAACCTCACTCGTACAATTTTGGATGATTTGTCTAGACTCCAGTGACGGGTAGTTTTAGGGGCGGGGCACAAATTTTGCAACTCGGAAAATACGTACGATTTAGCACAAATTGTATAAATTTGTACGAATGTAGTCATACAAATTCAAATGAATAGCCACCTCGTAAAATATGTATGAATTGCCATGAGAGCAGGCTGGATGTACAGTCACACTAATGAACTTCAGATGCAAATGCCCAAAGTTTACACGGGTCAATGACTGTAAGTGTGTTCATAATGAAAATCTAAGTATTAAAAAAATAAATGAATAAATAAATAACATTTGGTTAAACATGGAAAATCTTTAGTTTTCATGTCGGTTTCATGGTTTCGAGAAAAAGAAAAAAGAAATACAATTTTCAAGAAATATTTAAATATATTGACACAGAAATGTCATGTGGTATCACCATCAAGTAAAAAGTAAAAATAAGCTATTATTTTTTCATTATATTTACCTTTGAATAATGTGATACACATCTACACAAATTAAAAATATTAGTTAATTTATTTACATTAATAAATATATTAAATATATATGTTCTTAAACAGTCAAAACAAATTACATTTTACAGCCTGAATACCGTTTTCTTTTATTTAAGAAAATAAAATATTAAAAAAATAAATTAGTATCTTATCATTCTCTCACACATAAGACAGTTTTGTTAATCCAGCTACAGTCTAACCACAATGAATTCACAAGTTGCTTGTGAAATCTGTATTAAGTATATATGAGTATGTAACAATGAGATTTAAGCACTGAATCCTCCCGAACCTCCAGCACTATGTGCAGATTTTGAAATGCTTATGACAGACATAACTGTCTTCTCATGCTGCCTGGTGTTTTTTTGCCTCTCATTTGCATAAACTTGAGCGTTTTCTCAACTTTTTAAAGCTCAGTGCTGTCAATCCCACAATACCCCACATGAGGCTGTCACTCAGTGCCCATAGAGAATGAACTGAAAATGCCTGCTCAGCTCTGCACCAGTGAGCACGTACTGTTAGCCAGTGACCGAGGTCAGTGGTCAGAGGTCTTATCAGGATGTCTGAAAAGGCTGATAACAACCAGGAAGTCTGATAATGCTGATAACGACAGCATTTTGGTCAGGTTTATTGGGTGTCTATGCAAGGAGCTAAACTGCAAATATTTTCAGAAAAATGTCAAGTGTAAAGAAGTATAAGAAGAACATAAACCAAAGAAAGTGGTGGTATTGTTACAAAATCAACATGCACAATATTTTTTATAAAACTGGTTAAGCAGCATCTGAGTATAATATTTGTCATAATATATATGACCCTCAAAATGTCATGAAGTGCCACCATCAAGCAAAAAGCATGTTTCTCTTTGTGATACATGAATAACCAACCTATATTATATATTATATAATAATAAATATATTTAATATAAATGTCACTGAGCAGTCATTCCACATTTTACAACCTTAACTGCTATTTCCTGTTCATTTATTTTTTTCTGAATGTTGGTCACATCAAATGACTTTGAATTAGTACACAGACATTATTATTATAATATTTTTTCCCCCAAATATTAATAAGCTGTGAAGCAGTTTTATATTTATTTATTTGACATTTTTAGAAATGATTCTAAAAAGTAAGCACTTTTTCTTGTATTTCACTTTGATCATGTGATACATGTGAGTGTATACATTTGTTATTAAATATATTTATTATTTTTATATTTAGTTTTTGGTCAGTCATCCCAAATCACATTTCACACTGTTTAACTACTACTCTTTCCTATTTAATGCATTTTGGTCACATTAAATTACTTTACATTGGATGGTCAAATGTTTGGGGTATTTTTTCTTTCTTTTTAGCGACTTTTTCTTCATTATGATATCAAGAATTACCCTCATATATATCACCCTGAGATTTTTTAATTTATGCAAATTTGCATAAAGAAGAAGAAAGAATAAGGTTCAGCAGTGCATCAGTATAATAATAATATGTGTCACTCTTATATATATATATGATCTTCTTCCTGTAGGTTGGTGGTTAAATGATCTTTATCCCCAAGGCAACTCCTCGTAGCCTCCAGCAATAAGAACCGTGTTTGTGTATATCTGTGCAGTTTCATTGCTTAGCACACTGAAGCCTCCTGAGCTCATCTCTAAAGCTCTCAAATCACAGAGAAACCGTTCACGTGAACAATGAGCCTCAGATATCAGCCTTAAATAAACTCACATACAGGTTTTGAGACTTTTCATAGATGTATTTTCTCCGTGTTTAGAGCTGTTCCACGTCTCACAGAGAGGCTGACAGAATGAAGAGCTCAGAAGAGGGAGATGTGAGAATCCTTCACCTAACCTCAAAGCTACACTGATAATTAGGCTGAAGAAAGGAGTGTGTAAAGTGAAGAGGAGAAAAACAGGGGATCTGTTCCTTTTCTTCACAGCTCTTTTCTTGTTCTTCACTGCTCCGGTGTAATTATCTGCTCAGAACCCCATTACATCTACCAAAACCTTGTGTGAGCAGGAGTGTGCTAGTCTACACACACTTATGTGTATGAGAGCTCACCAACCTCCAAGAACAAGTCACCTCAGTACAGACAGCTGAACTCCTTTGGTAATTAGGCTCATCAAGTGAGAGATGCAGAACAAATGGGTACCATCATTAGCGAGGCAACAGAAAGGAATAAGAAGAATTATGGCCAGTATATAGTAGGCTTAAAGAAATAGTTTACCCAAAAATTCAAATTTAGCATTACATAATTTGCTCATCAATTCATCCTCTGTGAATGGGTGTCATCTATGTAAACGATTTTGTAACATGATGCATAACGTGCATCAGTGTCCCAGACATTTAAATAAAATTGAAAATGAAAATTCAAAAAGTGCTTTTCAGATTCACTAGAATGATTTTCAAATACAAAATTTGCTGTATAATTTTAACCTGAAATGCTGAAAACTGTATTTCTTTTTTTTTTTTTTACATTTTAAATAGATCATAATTAAGCCAAAAGAAAAAAGAAAAGAAAAAAAACAAGCTCAACAAGAAACATTTTTTACTGTATAGGGTTTCTGAGTTTGCTTTAGAGATTAAAATGTTGTTTTAATGCTATGAGTCAGCATATTCAGGTACAGTCGAACTGCTATTGCTTTTATCAATAGACCTTAGTCAGTGTAGCACCACAGTTAATTTCTGACAGGCATGAAACAGGGATAAGAAGGACAGAAGTACAGTGCGTTCAATGGATTGTACAGTTTAAATTTACGGTTTACACTTAAATGTCCTTTCGAGAAAAAAAAAACAAGAAAAAAAACAATAATAATAAATGCAGGAAACAAAAATTCAATAAAACACTTTTGAAATTTGCTTGGTGAAAATAGCATGATCTAGGAGCTTTATTCAGGGCATGCCATTGTAAAGACTACAAGTCTATGCCTCACAGCCTGATGACATTTAGCTTTGTCATTATTCTGTAGAGTGATAGAACTCTAGATGATGCTTCTTTTCGCTGTCATGACCTCTGGCAAGACCTCTGTTTGAATGAGCGATGTGATTGTGACTGAACACTGTCTGACTGCTTGTGCTTTTCAGCGTTTCTATGTCCAGGGTAGACAAGTGGACGGAGAAGTTGTTCTGATACTATCATTTATCAATTGGTGTGTGTGTTGTTAACAATCAGTCGACTCGTGCCTAGTATTTGATATGTATCATCTGCTAATGAATGTGACAGGCCAATATTGCACACATTTTGTCAGATGCTGAAGCAAATCTCCTTCTTGTTTAATATTACAAAGACGCAAAGAGAGGCAGGTGAAGGTGAGCTTGTCATATGAGCGTGGTTATGAAGAGCAGTGCATTGAATACATGTGCATTTCTGCAGCTCACTCATACATACAGTATAAACCTCTGTGACAGACACTTGACATTTTGATCAGAACTGTTCATGCAGTGCCATCGTTGTTTTTTACAGTCAATATAGTTTGATACTTTCTTAGACTGACTTTTAGGAGATTGTTAAGAAGCCTTTCGAACTGGATTGTCTTTTCTAGTTTTTTTAGTGCTTCGAGGCCTAAGGTGAAAGAAACTCTGGAGTAAGAAAAGTAAGCTGGAGGACACAATGAAAAGAAAAACATGCTTTGGTGAAAAAAAGGAAAGAACTGGATTTAGAATGTAGACTATTAGACACACTGTAGTGAAGTGTACAAGAATGTGACCCCATTTAGCTCAATGCGCTCACACACACACACACTCACACACACACATACACATACTCAACATGTAGAGGATCTCAAACTCACTAGAAAACACACAGTGGCATGCTAATGAGATAAGTAGGAGATCAGAGCTAACTCATAACTTACCTCCCTCTGGGAACAATCACTACAGAAAAAGAGAAAAAGGGAACGAAACTGAAGTCATTGACCATATGTAGCCTTAATCACATTTAGTATTAAATGGATAGATAAAAAGAAAAGAAAAATCTGTAATCATTTATGCACATCCATGTCTTCATTTTGTTTTGGACCCCAGTGACTTTCACTGTGGGACACAAACATTCTTCAAAATATCTCCTCCATCCAAGCCATCCAAGATAAGTTTTGGTCTTCATCGGAACAGAATTGGAGAAATAACATTGCATCACTTGTTCACCAGTTGATCCAGTGAATGGGTGCCGTCAGAATGAGAGCTGATAAACACATCTCAATAATCCACAAGTAATCCACACCACTCCCATCCATCAATTGTCTTTTGAAGAGAATAGTTTTGTGTTGCTAAAATATGAGTCCTCTATCCATAATGTTGCTTTCTCCAGTGAAAATGTCATCTTGTCTCAATCGTTAATAAGTGAAAACACTCCAAACCTTCTATAAACTTATGTCAGTGAATTTTGATGTGAGAGGATAACGGGATAATTTTTTTTCACTGGAGGAAGCATGATTTTGGATTATAGACTGAAGATAAAATGTCTTGAACTTGTTTATCACAAACATGCAGCTTTCCATTACACAAGATGTTAACTGATGGACTGAAGTTGTGTTGATTATTGAAATGCTGCTGTATGGACTCATTCTGATGGCACCCATTCACTGCTCAGGAACCATTGGTGAGCAAGTGACATTAGAATACATTTCTCCAAATCTGTTCGGATGAAGAAACAAACTTATGTGCTTATTCACATGACAATCACAATTTCACACAAGTTTTAGTTTTATTTCTTTCAGTTGTTTAGAGGTAAATATCCACTTCATCCAACACTGTTTATTCTCTCTGTTTCTAAGTGTGTCCCAATACTGTTTAAGGAACTGATGAACCGCATCAGATGTTTCAGAGAGAGAGAGTGATCCGAACAAATGTGAATCGATTTACCCTTTTGTAAAACTGTTTACCAAAAAACAACCAAGTCAAAAGAATGATTCATTCACAAATAAATGGCATCAACTGTTCCGTTGACAAAATGTAATAGCTGTTGAAATATTCACACAAAAAAACCTTCCTCAGGTCAGCTGGAGTGCTCAGAGTACTTTATTCAATCATTCCTTTGTCAACTGTATTATGAGGATGCATTGTAATATTTAAAATCAAAGCTAAATACATGTAGAAACAGTGACACAGATGACACAGAAGAGTACACGCAACATGGTGATATGGAGTGACACAAAGGAGACAGTTGACAAAGCAATTATTGAATAAAGTCATTATTTTGGTTTTCTTTGCTTAAAAAAAAGTGTTCCTGTCGCTTCTTATAACCTGGATTGCACGTCTGATGGCAGATATAGTATTCTGACAATGACTTTTGAGACCTTTTATGGACCTTGACACTGTTATTTACTTGTCACGCTACAGGACTCAAGTCTCCAGGTTTTCATCCAAAACATCTTAAATTGTGTTCTGAAGACGAACGGGTTTGGAACGACATGGAGTTAAGTGATTAATGACAAAATTTTCATTTTGGGGTGGAGTAACCCTTTAAGACTGTCTTCTATGAGACATTAAACTAGTGAAAAGGATCTCATACGCTCTTATGTTGCATACAAAAACACTCTCAGCTCAACCTTTGGCCCTAATAACTGTTAAAGTACTCTAATACATCCATATCCATCTCTCAGCGGACCAATGAGACTCTGTGTCCCCATTCAAAAGCCAATCACCATGAAGTAAATTAATAATGAGCTACAGTTTCCAGCATGTCTCCTGCATCATTAATGCATGGATTCTAAATATTTCTAACTCATGGGAAGACTAGATAATAAATCTCCATGTATCCGTATGAGACAGTGTAATATTTGCACATTTTCACTTTATACATATAGCAGATGCTGCAATTCAGCATAACTCAGGACTCAAAGGGACGCCAGGGCATGAAAAACATAGTCTGGTTGAAATATGTTCAGGGCATGGAAAATGTAGTCTGGAGGAAAACAAATTAGTTCTGGAGTCTGTAGGGAGTCTGAAGCTCAAGTGAGGGCCAGCCTCCCATGAGGAGTGATGGCTAGTTAGCTATAATGCTAATGCTTTTTCCATGACCACAATGCTTTTAACATTGCAGTACTGGACTGCGTCTACATACAGTATGGTCATATGTTCCCAAATTATTCATTACGCAGCTAAATACGTGTGACTATTAAGTAGTCGATGTTATTAGTTGTACTGTACGTAATGGGCCAATCAGTTTCAGTGAATTGCTATTACTATAACATTGTCTGTTGAATATTGCACTTCCTGACAGGGGCAGAATTGCTGTTTTTAATTTAAATTAAATCAAGGATATTATATTTAACTAAAATTAATACTATAAACAAACTTAACATAAACTTAACGTTAAACAAACTTAATATATATATATATACATAGCATTTTATTTAGTTTATCTTCATGTACAAAAAAATCTATAACTGAAATAAAAATAAAGGCATTTAGAAATGTTTTAAAATAATGAAAACACAACAAAATGACCCAAAATAACTAAAATTAAAATAAAAACAGAAATTATAGAAAGCTCATTTTTATATTAAAAAATCACGTACAATAGTATCTTATGCCCTTTACTGTCACCCCATCCTGAAAACGGGACGCCTACGTTTACTTCTGTAACGACTCATCAGACAGGGAATCCATTTAGCAGGCTTTATTGAAAGACTCGAGGTCGTACAGGCGGGGATCAGGACCAGCAAACACAACAGTAGAGATAATCAGAATCGTCGTCAAACACAAGCAGAGGTTCAGGGGAAACAGGCAAGATTCAGAGTCCAATAAACAATCCAAGGTCAAGAGGCAGGCAGCAAGGGTTCAAGAGACGGTAAGCAAAACAGTACTGGTAACAGGAAATCAAACACGGGAAATAACGCTTGGAAATGTCAGCCGGAGCAAAACAAGACTTCGCGTTTGGCTGATGGAGTTGTGCAGCTTATATCTCCGTGCCAATGAGCTGCACCTGTAGGTGATCAGAGTGGGGGTGCGGGGATGATGGGTAGTGTAGTGCGAATCAGTATAGGTGAGTGTGAGAGTCAGTATTCCGGAGATGGAGCCCTCTGCTGGCCAGTAGAGGGAATCACGGGGTTCGTCTCCGTGACAGAGCCCCCTCCCTGCGAGCGACTCCTGGCGCGAGATGGTAGCCGACGTCGAGGTCTACCGCGTGGTCGTAGGGCCGGTTTCTCCGGATGTAACCGATGGAACTCCGTGATGAGGTTGGGGTCTAGTATGTTGTCAGCGTTGACCCAAGATTGTTCCTCCGGACCGTACCCCTCCCAGTCGACCAGATACTGCAGGATGCGTCCTCGACGCCTGGAGTTAAGAAGTTCTCGCACTTGGTACGTTTCCTCAGTCTCGATCTGGACGGGCTGGGGACTCTGCTCACGGGACCTCCCCTCTCCCTCCTCTCCAGGGGCCACAGCGGGCTTGAGCAGAGATACATGAAAGGTGGGAGAGATGCGATAGGTGTCAGGTAATGCAAGACGGAATGAAACAGGAGTGATCTGATGTGTTATCTTGAAGGGACCCACGTACCTTGGACTTAGTTTCTTGCAGGGTAGTCGGAGACGGAGATCTCGGGTAGAGAGCCACACCCATTGTCCGGGTTGGTATACAGGCCCAGGACGACGACGGTGGTCAGCATGCTCTTTTTGATGGCGGATGGCTCGTTGAAGGTGTACGTGAGCTTGATTCCAAGTCTCCTCACTGTGTTGCAGCCAGTCCGTGACAGCGGGTACATCGGTGGGTTCCCCGGACCAGGGAAACATGGGCGGTTGATAGCCTAGGATGCACTTAAAGGGAGTTATACCAGTAGCTGGTTTGACCAGGGAGTTCTGTGCGTACTCAGCCCAAAGGAGGAACCGTGCCCAATCTTCTTGGTTGGAGCTACAGTATGATCTCAGGAACCGGGTGATTTCCTGATTGAGTCTTTCGACCTGGCCGTTGGATTGAGGGTGGTAACCAGAGGTCAAGCTAAAGTTTATATTGAGGGCTTGGAAGAAGGCTTTCCAGAGACGAGAGGTAAATTGGGGACCTCTATCGGAGACGATATCCTCCGGTAGTCCGTAGAGACGGAAGACCCAGTTACAGAGTAGTTCGGCAGTCTGTAGAGCCGTAGGCAATTTAGGTAGTGGAATAAGGCGACAGGCTTTGGAGAAACGATCAATTACAGTCAGAACAACAGTGTTACCCTGAGAGACAGGTAGATCGGTGATGAAGTCTATTGCCAGATGGGACCAGGGTCGTTGTGGGATGGGGAGTGGTTGAAGCAATCCGGCTGGCAATTGGCGGGGAGTCTTGTGTGCATTACAGGTTTGGCATTGTTGGATGAAAGTTATGGTGTCCTTGGGTAATGATTCCCACCAGAACCGGTTCTGAAGCAGGTGAATGGTAGCCGTGATACCTGGGTGACCGGATGCGGGCAAGCAGTGCGTGTGGTTGAGAATTTGATCACGTAAGGTAGATGGTACGTAGACTTTATCAGGAGGACAAGTTGCT